>NW_019272048.1:1293354-1312795 GCF_002738345.1 Cucurbita maxima | reverse complement strand
AAAAAAAAAAAAAAAAAAAAAAAACCTTTGTTGATGTGAAAGAAGATTTTGTCAACAGCAACCTTAACAAACTGCAGGACTACGATGGAGGACCAACACACCATCCAAAAGCACCGAAAAGCTCACCCAAATTTTTTATGTACGGGACTGGTGGAAAATAAGTGGCTCTGTTTATCACTAGCTTTCTTACAAAAATAGCACCAGTTTGGATATAGATTAAATCAGGGGCATCTTTTTTGCAATCTATCGTTTCTGTAGAGGATGAGTGGCTAATAATCTACCAAAGAAGGAACTTGATCCTTCTTAGGGAGGGGAACTTCCAAATATTTTAATAAAGCTCCTTAGATAGTAAACAATTTCAAGACACAAAGTCTGTGACTATAGATATTTTGTGGAAAAGGTTCTTAGCTGTCAAGAGCCCACGCCCATTGGTCTTGTCAATCTGTAAGATGAACAGATGGCATAAGCTGGATTAAAGAGGCCCATTCCATGATTTCTACTTCGTTGAAAATCCGTCTAAAATTCAAAGTCAAGGAGCTGGAAAATACGACATTAAAATTATTTGACCCTGGTAATCGAGATTTATTAACTCAGTTTATTTACAAGAAAAAGTAGTAAGCCAGTTGACTAAGGTGGTTAACCGGAGCCCAAACTCCTGAAAAAAAACTTGAGTGCAAAAAGGCCATCCAGGTTTGCATGAAAAAGAACCACATTTCTTGCGTTGGGGCCATGGTAATCTAAAATTGGGCATAACCACCCATTGATACATAAAAATTGTATCCTAGTCCACAGTTCAGACGGCTTTATAGAAGTCCAAATGAAAACATCTAATATCCTTTCCAACCAAATTTTCTGAAATAAAAATTATTATTACAGTTGAGGTCTCAACCTTTTAAATCATGTAGCCTATTACACGAACGATATATCTTCAGAAGACCTCACAAGGGCTAAGTTTTTCTGCAATTCTATGTAGTTTACATTGCATGTTTAGAATCATTAAAGTTTGACATGATCGACCTTGCTTGTGGAGTGATTTGAATGATAAGGATAACTCCAAAAAAAAAAGTAAAATTTAAATTACCTTGTTGATCAAATATTTCAATGTAAGACCACTTGTTTGAGATTCGAATCACTCCACAAGCAAGATCGATCATGTCAAGCTTGAATGATTCTAGACATGTAATCTAAACTACATATAATTGCAAAGAAACTTAACCATGAACTAAAGGAGAGCACAAATGCTCTTTTTACTACACTTTTCAAATCTACTATACAACATACATGGGTTTGTATAGCCTAAAAATGAAAACCCTTAACCTTCCATGAGGTATTTCAAGAGTTGTAACCTTCATACTTTATGACCATAATTAGCCCCTATGTAAATGTAACCTCGAAGTAAATAAAAGTCTTAAGTACATTAAAAAAAACACCATAATTCTAGATTATCACCCACCCAAAATTTGTAGGCACCCAAGAATGAATAAAGCTTGATTCTTCTTTAATGTGGGCATGAATTGCAACATTTTGTGATAATTTGAACAATATTTTCATTAGATTTTCCTTGAAGGTTATATTGCATGATTGATGTCTTAGTTCATATCAGTCTCCCTTAAAAAAATTCATAAAAATATACCCAATTCAAACAAATTTCAAAGGGGATATAGTTCCGAAAGAATTAAAAATTTTCACGTTCCATCACGCTCCATGGTTAAGGTTCGGGAATCATGAGAAATTCTTAACTTTGTCATCTAGTGAGAAACATCACTCCTTTTAATATCTCTTCCTTTCTTCGGACCAATATCTTAACCTAAAACAAGATCCTTCCAGAAAGGCTAGAAGGCATGATAACGATTCCCCAAATAATGAAAGGATTCAATATGCAATTCAAGGAGACCACTAGCTTCCCTGGTCACCCCTTTATTAACAAATCACGAGTGTTAATTTATTTAAAATCATTTACATTCAAATAATCAATGAAATAAATAAATAAAAACTAATTAATTATAAAAAATAAAAACTCAATGTTTTTTCAGAAGTAATAAGGAGGCCAAACCTTACTCCCCGATGGTGCACTCTTCTTGGGGCGAAAAGTCCTTTGATTTCTGCTGCAACACAAAATTTTGGGATGGATTATAAACAACATATGAGATTGGGGCATAAATAGCACGCAAACACCAACATTAATGACAAGCTTTCATTGAATCACAAAATTAAGATGTCATGACATTGATAGAATAGTGAGAGCAACAAAAGAGATAAAAGTAATAATTGTAGCAAAGGTTTGACTGTGCAAGGTTCATACATTTAGCATTCCAAGTAATGCTGAGCCACCGTCAATAGTTCACACTATTCTTGTTATCTGGGACTCTTCTTAAGAAGTAAAATCAAGCATCATAATCCTAACTAGATTCTCTCTAACCTTCTAACCCTCAGATAAGTATTCCTATTTACGCGTTCTAAAGACGATAAATAAACTTGACCTTGTTGTTGATGGGGAAAAGTACCAAATTGATGAGTAAATATGATATCAACCAACTCAAGACCAAAGAAGTTTATGAGAAGCTACTCCAATTGAAATGACTAACCAAGAAATAATTGTAATTATGAAATAGCTCAGAGAGATAGCCTCTATAAAAGCCCAAAAATTTAAGAGTCTCCTATTTTCTTCCCAATTCCAGTCTTTGTACTCAAAATCTAACATACCTAAGATCTATAAACTATATGAAAGAAATTCAACTCAGTCGAATTTCCAACCAAGTAGATTATCTTCCTAAATAACAAGTACTCCATCCCATCATAATCTTATTTTTCTGACATAACGTCTATCGTATTCCCTTAACTATTTGGAAAGCTTTCCAGCCACAACTTATCAACAACTTCAAAGCCTAAAATTTTTAACGCTTAGCCATGATATTTATGTAGCTTAAATGTAAATTGCAGAGAAATTGGTTACAATTCCTCGAAATGCTTAGCATGCTGATCTTGTTGATTAAACACGCCACAACCATTAAAATTTGGTGGAACCATTCCACGAAGCAATTGAAAACTCTGAATTTCACATTGTCACTGTGAGTATTATGTTATGTTTCTGTTTCGATAATCTCGGTTGGTAGAACTCTTTCTTCCTCCTGAGTAATAGACCATTTATTCTAAAATAATTCTTTAATTCTTCCTAGAAGGAAAGCTTCCTGCACTACGCTCAACTACCTAACCAAAAAAACGTCCCATCTTTACAATTGGGACTGATGTGAATTACTAATTTGTTGCATCTTAAATCAAGAGGCAAATTGTCAATCACTGACAGCTTTTCACGCACTAAAAATGAACACGGGGTAATTTGAGAGGAAAATGAATAATTACCGACAGATCGCCGATACGGAATTGTGGCAGAACAATCAATCCAAATAATAGTAATAATAAATAAATTAGCTGCTTGTCACAAAGAGATATGAACCGAATTTCACAGGACAAAGACAACCACGAATGATACGGCTATCAGATACAAATCAAGCATACATAAATTGAAATCAACTCACACACAAGACGCATCTGCACATGCATGAAGAACGAATACGTTAACTAAAAATCAAGATACTCAAATCGCATCAGAAAAATACTCAAAATGTAATAAACAAGACGGCAGATCTGATGAAGCTGAAAGAGAAAATCGGAAAATCGTAATCAAACAATCAAAATCAAGAAACCATCTGAATTCCGTTTCATCAGAGAGAAGGAAAACAAACGAGAAAGAGAAGGAAATTGATCGCTTCGGTAAGGAAATTTTCCATGAAAGATCGTCAATGATTTCAACTTACCTGCCTAGACCGAAGAGACTCATCGCTTCAGAGAAGGAAGAACAAGCGCACGAGAGAAAAGCTCGATTTCTGGTCTTCGCGTTGTGTCGTTGGGTTGAAGAAGAAAGGGAAATAAAAAAATAAAAAATAAAAATAAAAATAAAAACACTATCTTTTGTCTTTTTGCACGATTTTCCCTCTAATTTCGGAGAATCTAAAACATGGCCCCGGTAATTGTTTCCACCTTTTACTGTGATTCCACTATTTTTCTTTTATTTTTTTTCTCTTAATTTTTATTTCAAATTAATTAAAATACCAATTTTACCCTCCATTTAAAAAATATATATTTTTAAAATTTCAAAAATTCTTTAAATTTTAAAAATATCTTTAGAGTTCAAAATAATAATAATAATGTTAATTCTATGAATAGGTTAGGACTTTAATTTTTTATTTTTTTTAATATTTTAATTTTTATTTCCAAAATCCAACTGAAAAGTGGAAAAAAATAATGAAAAGTTTAAATTAAAAAAATATAAATAAATAAATGAGACTTTTTTTTTTTTTTTTACTCGAGTTTGATATGAACCACGACCAAGAAATTTCATACCTCAAAGTCTAATTGGACGAGAGCCAAAAAGCTACAACAAACTTTATATAGTTATATTCAAGCTATGGTGAGCTCATCCCATGGAAATTCTAGAAAACATTAGAGACCTCCCCTATATGTTGTGCAAACTTGAGTTTCAAGAAAAGATGAATTAAATGCAGTTTAAATTACATTTAATGAACTCCGCTGAATTTATGAAACTAGTCCAATGATGACTAATAAACTATTTGTTTATTATATTTAAACTAGTTTTAAATATAGGAGTTAAGGTTATATTGTAATTCACCTAGGTTACCGTATTCCACCATTAATTAGCCATTTTAATATGGATGTTATGGGTATTTCTCATTTACTACCCCATTTAATTTTAGAGTTATGTATCACATAAGTTAAGGCTGCAAATGTTATATAAAAGTCTTCTTTTCTTTTATTAGACATCAGATTTTGGAATTAAGAATAGAATTTATATTTTAGCTTTGAGAGCTAAGTTTTTATTTGCAAGTTCTTGTGTTTAGAACGAGTCATTCAAGTGGTATTGATCAAATCTCTTGTGAGTGATTCGAATCACTAGTTTTCTTTACTTTTATCTTGTTAGTTCCATCCTTTCTTGGGTTGATTTCCACGACAGAGTTGGACTAATGGAAAATATTTTTTTATTTTTTTAATATATAAAATGTAATTCCCTAAAAAAAAATTTTAAAAAAATAGTTATTCAATATGATAATACGTGGAATACGCCTAAATTTACGCGTAAATTTATTAAAATTGAAACAATATATTATCAAATATTACATAAATAACTAAAATCTAATAAAAATTCAAATATTTAATATTCTAAAATCGGTTGGATCATCTGAAGTGTTCGTTGTAGTGTAGAATCACGTCTTTGATAGTCTCTTATTGCACGACTTCCACTATGAAAGAATTCAGGTGGTCATTCTTCTCTTGCTATGTTGCTGCTCCTCGAGATCTTTTTGTAATTTTCTTTTAAGTCTTTCATTCTTTTTGAATCGGCATAAAACATAATCTGAATCTACAGCTTGTTGTATCGAATCTTGATGCAAGCTATATTCATGCATAATCCATTCGCCATGACGCTCGGGCAATTGGACATTCTCGTACCTAAAATGTTCAAAGGACACGAACATAAGGTTAAAGAATCTATCAAAAATTGAAATCAAAATGACAAAACGAACCTAAAGCGTTTGCAATAGCCGATTATTGTATTATCGGTTTTGGTAGCAAAAATTGGACTGCCCGAGTTCTCGCCACTCCATGTACCGTTGGCCAAGCCAACCTTGCGGTTGATATGCGCCGACAAACGTCCAGAGTTATTGGTGGACCTCTTGAGTTTTGTGAAGAAATAGAGATATTCGCCGTCGATGCCTCCGAACCGTAGCCAGATTTCCCATGGCTCCATTTCTCCATAAAGATCACAGTCCAAGACTGCACGTTTGAAATATGGTTAGCCATGAATTTTCCAGTGTAGATATTGAAGAAGTTGCGGATCAGTAGGCTTGAATCTCACTCCCACGGGCAAGAGAGGGCAATCATGAGAATCCATTAGTATTTGAGAAAGACTCTGTGAATGTATTTCGGGTGAATGTATTTCTTGATATTCTTCGAATGAGTTTTTATAGGTTTGTACGTGGTTATTTGATGGTAATAAAAATTCCATTAAAATATTTTAAAACCTAAAAAAAGATAATTGTAATATATATAAAAAAAAAATTATGGTTATTTGAATATAATAGAAATATAAAATATTTTAAAAAGTAAAAAGATAATTGCAAAATAACAAATATATATATATATATATATATATATATATATATATATATATATATATATATATATATTGTTATTTGATTGTAATAAAAACCTAAAAATATTTTAATAATAATAGAAATCCAAATAGTGAGGTCACTTACTCAGTATTTCTTTAAATACTCAAGTTATATGCTACTACATTTTTCAGGTTAAGGCAAAACATTCATGTACGACTGACGACGACATCACAACTCGAGACCATAACACATGCATAGGGTAGTGATATTTATTTTCTTATACTTGGACTAGAATGAGATGTTTTTAATTTAAACGTTTACTTATTTTATTCAGTCTTTTGTTGTGTAGTTTTAAAGATGTTTTCGAAACACGTTAACTCCATGACTGTGTTTTAAGATAAAAGTCATGTTTTATGGAATTTAAATAGAGTATTTCTGAATTCAATGTTTATGATATGTATACCGTAGCGACTTTAAATCAACTAGAAAATTTTGGGTCGTTACAGAGGATCCTTCTTTGCCTTAAAAAACTTCTTGAGTTCCTTATGTGCCAAAGCTTAATGTTCAAGATTTAGAGATTTTTTTTTTGTTTTCTCTTGGCTTTAGGTTCCACGTATGTCTAGTTCATTCGTCAATCTTGCATAAAGTGCGCCTCGAGTGTCGAGACCCATGGAAAGGCCATAGGATAATACTCATAA
Source organism: Cucurbita maxima (assembly GCF_002738345.1). NCBI lineage: Eukaryota > Viridiplantae > Streptophyta > Magnoliopsida > Cucurbitales > Cucurbitaceae > Cucurbita > Cucurbita maxima. The sequence goes on along the minus strand of NW_019272048.1, from coordinate 1,305,909 downwards.
GTCTAGAGGAGTTCTTTTTGCTTTAAATGGTGATCGTACTCCATACATATCTACTTACTGAGCTCTAATAAGTGGATTCTCCCAAATGGTACCTAGCAACATGTACGTGCTTATAAGATCAATAAACTACCTGTCACTTTATCTTTCCATACTATAATAATAGTAAACTATCTTCTCATGTACCCTTATCGGGTTAAATCAGTAAAACTACCCATCTTAGAGTAACTACAATAAACTACATGTCACTATGCCACTCAAGCTATAACCGTAAAACTACCCGTCACTACCCCACTAGGCACCACCGATAGTACTTTAGTAGTGTACCCTCTATGACTCTTGAAATCCTCTTTGAGTGACAACTATGACATATCTAACAATAGACCCTAAACCCGGTTGGTTAGTGCACGAATAGAGATTGCGCCCTATCCTGGTCAACTCAAGAAGGCTGTGAAACTCATGACTAGGTATTAAGACCAAAATACGTGTGAAACAGTAACTCATAGTCTATGGATACCACACCTAGCATTCTATGGAATAGTGCAACTCATAAATGGGCAATAACGAGCGCTATCCAAACCTCAAATCATGCATAATAAACGCATACAACCTACTCGTCATGCTCGTCAAGTGATAATAGTCCAACCGTTCACACTCTTTTTTCTTTAAATATTTTATTTATTGTCTTAAAATTCCTCAAATTATGAAAGCGCACCCATATTTTATTAAATTGCGGAAGGAGGGCCAAAAGGTTTGCTTAATTATAATAGTGGCCCAGAATTGGAGGAAAGTCAAGAAACGCATTCATCCAATCTTTCTCAAATTTTAATGGATTCTCGGAATCACTCTCTTCTGCCGGTGGGCGTGAGATTTAGACCCACTGATCCGCAGCTTCTTCGGTATCTAAACTTCAAGATTCACGGCCTCCCGTATTTCAAAGGTGCAGTCTTGGACGGTGATCTTTATGGAGAAATGGAGCCATGGGAAATCTGGCTACGGTTCGGAGGCATCGCCGGCGAACATCTCTATTTCTTCACCAAACTCAAGAGGTCCACCAATAACTCTGGACGTTTGTCGGCGCATATCAACCGCAAGGTTGGCTTGGCCAACGGTACATGGAGTGGCGAGAACTCGGGCAGTCCAATTTTTGCTACCAAAACCGATAAACAAATAATCGGCTATTGCAAGTGCTTCAGGTTCGTTCTATTGTTTTGATTTCAATTTTCATTAGAATCTTTAACCGTGTTCTTGGAACACTTTAGGTACGAGAATATCCAATTGCCCCAACATCATGGCGAATGGTTTATGCATGAGTATAGCTTGCACCAAGATTCGATACACCAAGTTGTAGACTCGGATTACGTTTTATGTCGACTTAGCAAGCATGGAAGACTTAAAAGAAAATTACCTAAAAATCTTGAGCTGCAGCAACATAGCAAGAAAAGAATAACGGCGCCTCGATCGACCATCGGACAAGACATTATGTCTAACATGACCATCGATCAAGATTTCAATTTATAATTTTGACAATGAACTTGTGCATTTTTTTTTTTTAATATGAGATGCAGTGGAATCTTGAGACTATCAGGTGCCGAATTCGGATTTCGAATCCTGCTCCATTTCTTGGGCATGGGGGCGTCACGTGGGGATAGTCTTCACTTTTAAAAGTAAGGAGTAAGTAACGTGACTATGTCGTAGGAGATGCAATGGAATGTCAAGGTTATTTGGTGTCGAATTCGGATTTCGAATCCTGCTCTAATTCCTGGGCATGAGACGTTACGTGAGGATAGTCTTCACTCTTAGAAGCAAGGAGTAAGTAAGGTGACCATGTCGTAGGAGATTAGGGTGCATTCAACTTGACAATCTGTACCGACCCAACTCAATTTAGAGTTGGGTTGGGTTCATTTTTATTTAACCCGAATTGACTCGGTTCAGTTTCAGGTTCAGGGATTAAACTCTCGGGTTGACCCGAGCTAAATAAAAATATATAAAATATATTAAGAAGAACTGACTCGGTTCAGTTTCGAGTTCATGGGATAAAACCCTCGGGTTGACTCGAGCCAAATAAAAATATATATAATATATTAAGAAGTTAACTGCAATGGTAGGTTTGTCAATTTCTCCGTCCTATCAAATGCATCTCATTTTTGTTATTATTTAATTTGGATCAGTTTTTCAAAATCTATATATTTCTTTTATTTTTATATAGTTTAGGTTCCTCTAACTTCATCGTCGCATATAGATAAGTTTATTTCTATTTCAATAAAAATATTTCTATATAGTATGTTTAAATTAATCATTTTTATTGTTTTTTAATTTGATGATCTATCCTTATATTTTTTCTTACTTTACCGAATTCTCGACAAATGTCGATATTTAAATTGTTTTTAGTTTTATAACCATATTAAACTATGTTAATATGTTATCATTTTCGTTTCCATTTTTTTTTTTTGTGAATAATTATAGATTGATTTTTGAACTTTCAATTATCTTCCATAATTGTGGATAAATAAAACTTTTTTAAAAAAAATATTTTTTTTAACGCAATCCAACCCGAACCCAACCCGAAAATGGAGGATTGGATTGAATTGGGTTGAAAATTTTCTGGTTGGGTAAAAAAAAATCCCTCGACCCAACACGGAACATGTACACTCCCGAGAGAATATTGAATGTGTGCAAAGTTACCTAAATAACTAAAATCTAATGAAATTCAAATATTAAACCTTCTAAAATTGATTGGATCATCTTAACTGTTACTAAAGTCGGTTGTAGTGTAGAATCACGTCTTTGATCGTCTCTTATTGCACGACTTCCACTATGAAAGAATTCAGGTGGTCATTCTTCTCTTGCTATGTTGCTGCTCCTCGAGATCTTTTTGTAATTTTCTTTTAAGTCTTTCATTCTTTTTGAATCGGCATAAAACATAATCTGAATCTACAGCTTGTTATATCGAATCTTGATGCAAGCTATATTCATGCATAATCCATTCGCCATGACGCTCGGGCAATTGGACATTCTCGTACCTAAAATGTTCAAAGGACACAAACATAAGGTTAAAGAATCTATCAAAAATTGAAATCAAAATGACAAAACGAACCTAAAGCGTTTGCAATAGCCGATTATTGTATTATCGGTTTTGGTAGCAAAAATTGGACTGCCCGAGTTCTCGCCACTCCATGTACCGTTGGCCAAGCCAACCTTGCGGTTGATATGCGCCGACAAACGTCCAGAGTTATTGGTGAACCTCTTGAGTTTGGTGAAGAAATAGAGATGTTCGCCGTCGATGCCTCCGAACCGTAGCCAGATTTCCCATGGCTCCATTTCTCCATAAAGATCACAGTCCAAGACTGCACGTTTGAAATATGGTTGGCCATGAATTTTCCAGTGTAGATATTGAAGAAGTTGCGGATCAGTAGGCTTGAATCTCACTCCCACGGGCAAGAGAGGGCAATCATGAGAATCCATTAGTATTTGAGAAACACTCTGTGAATGTATTTCTCGTAAATGTATTTCTTGATATTCTTGGAACGAGCTTTTATAGGTTTGTATGTAGTTATTTTATAGGAATAAAATTCTGATTAAAATATTTTAAAACGTAAAAAAGATAATTGTAATATATATATAAAAAAAAAATTATGGTTATTTGAATATAATAGAAATATAAAATATTTTAAAAAGTAAAAAGATAATTGCAAAATAACAAATATATATATATATATAGTTATTTGATTGTAATAAAAATCTATTAAAATATTTTAAAACCTAAAAATATAATAGTAAAATATCACAATTTGATTGTAATAATTAAAATATTTTAAAACATAAAATAATAATTATAAAATATCAAAAAAAAAAATATGTGGTAGTTATTTGATTGTAATCGTAAAATATCAAAAAGAATATTTTGTGGTTATTTTATCTAATAGAAATTTGATTAAAATATTTTAAAACATAAAATAATAATAATTGTAAAAATATCAAAAAGAATATTCTGAGATTTTTTTTATATTTTGTAATAGAAATTTGATTAAAATATTTTAAAATTTAAAAAATAATTATTATTATAAAATATTAAAAAGAATATTTTGTATTGACGTTTTTATTAATGGTTAAAATTAACCAACAAATTAGGTTATATTAATAAAAATGTGTTAGATAAAAAAATATAATTTAAAATTGTAAACTTTCAAAATGGTTATAAAAAATACATTTATTTTTAGTTTTAAATAAAATCGGTTAATATAATCGTTAGATATTGTCTCATACTTTTCGTATTTTGTATCAATTATGAAACCTTGGCCGTCTTACATAAAGTGCGCCTCAAGTGCTGAGACCCATGAAAGCTTTAGGGTAATATTTATAAGTCTAAATGAACCTTTTTTTCTCTAAACGGTGATCGTACTTCATACACATCTATCTATTGAGCTCTAATCAGAAGATTCTCCCTAATACCGAGCAACATCTACTTGTTTCTAAAATCAGTAAACTACCTGTCACTATATCTTTTTCGACTAGAATAGTAAACTTTCTACCCATGTACCCTCATCGGGTTAAAACAGTAAAACTACCTGTCTTAAACTGACTTTTTATTACTTTGCCTTTTTAGACTATTATAACAAAAGGACATGTCACTACGCCCGCTCAAGCAATAAAAACTACCTGTCACTACCCCATTAGGCACCACTGATAGTACTTCAGTAATATACCTTCTATATCTCTTGAGATCCTCTATGGGTGACAACTAACGCATGTCTAACAATAGACCCTAAACTCGGTTGGTTAGGGCACGAATAGAGGTTGCACCCTATCCGTCACTACAAGATACCTAGTCAACTCAAGAAGGCTATGGAACTCATGGCTAGGTATTAGGACCAAAATATGTGAAACAGTAACTCAAGATAATGCACCTAACATGTCCGGACTTCAAACACCATGTCTAGCTCGATATTTGATCAAGACACTATGTCTAGCTTGAGGTTTGATCCGAACACCATGCATGACCTTAGCTTTGATCGAGGCACCTTGTCTCAAATGATCATTCATCAAGATACCATGACATGTGATTTGAATATGACTATTGATGAGTGTAGTAATCATGTCAGCAAGCCTAGTATGACTACCGTTCAAGATACTAATGACGTGTCTTATGTGCATGATACGACCACAAATTTGGATACTAGTGATGTGTCTAGTATGCGTGAGACGATCACGAGCAAAAGTGCTAGTCATGGAACTGAAGACATGTCTTACTTGACCCCACACGAGTAATGGAAAAATATTTAGGTTTTGATGACTCGAACTCTATAATATACAATTTGATGCTCGAGAAATAACATGTTTAACTTCAAGTGTTACCAATATTAATACATAATATCTAGTCATTATACATTAGTAATTTGAAGAAAAAAAATAATAGTAAAGAAAACGGTACTAAAAATAATAAATTAATAAATAAAGAAAAGGAGGGAGATGCAACGATTTGGGCACAAATATTCCCGTAAAATTAGCCATTAACGATTTTAAGCGAAAAAGATGGGGAAGAAGAGGAGTCGAACTCGCCGGTCTTCAGCAGCGGAGCTTCTGGAAACGCCACCGTCAACGCCACCTCCGGCCACCGATTCTCCAAAGTCAGCGATCTTCAACAGAAAAATTAACAGCAATGGAAATAAGTTTTCTTCACCAGAGAACACCAACATTGTGAAGAACAGAGCTCCCGCTGGTCTCTTCAAGTCGCCTTCTCGAAATGCTTCGAGTCTGAGCACTATATCTGATCTCAAGGATTTTGCGGCTTCACAACTCCTCGATCTCAAGCGCCACATTGATCATTCTCACTCGCAAATAATCAAAGATCATGAATCCTCAACCTCCCGCCTCGAAAAGCGATTTAAGGTATCCATCTCTCTTTTTTATGATTTTGACGATAAATGCGTGCTTCTGCATCTACTTTTTTTTTTTTTTCTCCTTTTCTTTTTCTCTGCGATTTCCGTTTACTAGTATCCATAACTCAAAATTTTTCTGCGTTCCAAGAACATGATCTAGATCAGAGGCAGTTGTTTTAGTTAAATCCTTCTGCAATTAATTTAAAAATTACTGGAAATTTGCATACACCGTTTCGACACCGAATGTTCCATCGGGAAGTTGTGAAAGTTGAAGACAGGAGAGAACACTATAGTTCTCTGTTTTCGTACTAAACACGCTACACTGCTGTTGTATAAACCAAGATCTCTTTAGTGCGTTCTTTACCATGTTTTTAAGCTTTTATGCACGAGTATAGTTGAAAACTGAAAGTTCAAATGAAAAACTAAAAGTCTGCACTAGTGAAATTTCGGCCTCGAAGATGTGTCAATTGAACAGATAATTTGTATGATTTTACTGAAATTCAGAGCACACACGTGGAACACTAAAAGCTTAAATTATCGATATTAAGTAGGTCGACATAGAGAGTTCCGTTCGATCTTCAATAAAAGTATTATAGATCTCTATGTGTACTGATTAACTTTGTTGAGACGAGCTAGGATATAAGATTTATGTGCTTAATCGCTATTACTGAAAATTTTTGGTCAGAAGCATTTTACTGATTCCTTTATGATTCTCGATTTGTAACGGGAAGAGTGATCTTGGATTGTCATGTCGATTAATTTAACAGATTCAAAGCCAAGCATGCCAGAAAATGATGGATGAAGCAGAGAAGGAGTATAAGAAGATGTCTCAAAGAATTTATGAAAGTCAGGAAGCAATGAAGGTGTGTTAATGAAAAATACAACTTGCAAAAATGTTTCCATGATCATTATTTTTTGTGCCAAAAAGCTTACTCTGTTTCATTGTCTACTATTAGGCATCTTATGAAGAGTTCTTGGCACATGAACACGAGAGTGCATCTCGAGGTATGTCAATCTTGCAATGATAATTTTTAACTACGAATCACTCCAAGATAATATCAATCAATATAGATGTTCTTCTGAAATTTGCAAATTTTACGGTTCGGGGTGGCTTTTTATGATTCGATGTTTGCTTTGTTACCAGGACAACCTTTTCTTTAGTACAGTTTGAGAGTTTATTTTAGAATATTTACATGAAACGATACATATTGTTTTATATTTAAGAACACTTGTCAACTACTACTTAGATCTGAAAGTTGGAACAATGGAAAAAAAAAAATCAAATTTTTTTAAGCAATCCTTTCCTAGAATATTCATAAGCACTAACCAACATATTTAAAGAATGCTTTCAATTTAATAATCATAGATCCATAATGACACTAAGTTGTGATTTACATATTTTCATTATTCAGTTTTGAAACTGTTATATGAAATATGAAACCTTGATTGTAACACTTTCTCATTAGCAGCTTGCAAAACATCCATGACCGAGCTTTCGCAGTCCTTTGAGAGATCAATTGATGCTCTTCGTAGCCGTTTTGGGATCCCGTCCACCTAACCTCACTATCAACTGGTATTAATCTTTACATAAGTACATCATGTTTTGAACCGTAACATCACAAAATAAGAACATGCACTAAATGAAAATTGATAATTGATGATCCTACTATCTTAGATTTATTTTGTTGGTTAGGTTTGAAATTTTTAGGTTCGTATTGAATCTGTTTTGTTCTTTGTTGCTCTTCAGGGGGACAAAATAAAAAACAAAACAAAAATCAAAGGACAGATCACAAGAATGGGACTTGTGGCTTGAACCTTTCTAGCCCATATTTTAATATCTCAACAACCCATCAATAACTTCAATGCAGACGACAAATGTAGTATTGAACATAAAAAGATACAGAAGAAAAGTTGAAAATTGACATACAATTTGCTCCCTTACAAAAGAATATATCTATATGAAAGAGGCCCTGTAAAAATAAATAATAACCACATTATTTGACACCCGATTCTTCGAGGAGAAGTATCACAGTTTCCTCCCAAGTATAAATAAACTAATCTCTTTGTCCTTCTATTACTTGCTTCTTAATCTCTTTGTGCTTCTATTACTTGCTTCTCTTTTATTCTGAAAGTATAAGTACCTGGATTTGGCCCAGCTTCTGTTTCTCCGTCTGTCATCTTGATTTCCCACCAGAAGAATACCAAAGTTTCTTCTGACAAATCAATACCTTCTCCTTTTCAGTACTGTATTCAGTTTCTTCTTTACGACATCCCCATCTCATCTGTTTGGCTATTGAGGCTACTGCATCTACATAGTAGCTTGACTCTCGGATTATCGCATACCCGTTAGGACGAAGGATTCGATCCATCTCCAAAAGCACATACTTCATCTCACATCTGCAAGGAATGCAATATTAGTGAGAAACTCATACTACCTTCCCAATCATCCTTTTACCAAAAAAAGACTTTCAAACTGCATTATCTTTTTACCTATGGCTTTCTGCAGCAAAAAGACCATCAAGATGGAGCAAATCATACGTTCTAGGATACGTTGAAAATGCTTCACACCTGCCAAATTAGCCATTGCTAGTTAACCATAAGTTTTTCATCTGTGAGTATTGAAGACCAACCGAAAAGTAATGAAGGAAAAGAAGGAACAGTTCATTTATTTTACCAGTCATGGTAAGTTCCAATAAGGCCACGATCATAGACCACAGGAAGAGTATTAGCAGCGTAGGAAGAAACCACATTCATAACCCACAAGGGATCATCAATAATGGCTGCAGCAAAACCTCCATAAACTGTATTCATATCCATAACATTCCTGATCTTATCAGTCCCAATTGCAGGAAGCAATTTCTTGTAATGTTTTGCTCGGACCTTCCATTTACTGTCATCATGCTTGAAAGTGCCAGAACTTCCACCATAAACATCTGAAACACGTTCCGGTGAGGTGTGCAAACGATCTGGCCATTTAGGGACAGCCATCAAACTTGTCCTCTTCAGTTTCGGGTTGGGAGCAACGACACAAGTGCGCAATGGACTGTACCATGCTGAATCTGGTTCAAGGCTGTCATCACACTTAGGAGGGAAAGCATCAGCTGCTATCTTGCTAAAGCAATTAGGATCAGAAGATTTCTGCCAAACAGCAATATCATCCTTTTTGTTGTAAAGGGTGAAGCACATTGAAGTTAGGAGTTCCTGTAATTTTTCATAGTCTGATCTTTGTTCTTCCACTGTCGTATTCCATCCTCGCCAACGGTTTTCGTAGTTGACAGGGGGCCCAGATAGAACCCAGAATCCTCCAGGACGAAGGATTCGATTGATTTCTAGCAAGTATATTCCACCTAAAAACCAAGAATGTTAATCAGAAATTTTAGCCAACTCAATAACTCAATGTAGTTTAGTGGTAAAATAGATATTTACCAAATTCAGTCCATGGGATAAGGCATCTTGAGCAATGAGCCATATCAAAGGAGCTCGATGGGAAAGGTAGTCGTTGTGTCGAAATGATGCCAAGAATCGCTGGAATTCCACGTTCCAATGCAAATTGGACTTGAGCTTCATGGTTATCTCTTGGTGCAAGAGAAACTGTTAAAATTCCACGGTCTAACAAATCTCCTCCCCAGCTTGCAACCTAGAATGTTATTCATCAAGCTGATCAGAACTTTTTCATTCCTCATTGATATATATAACATAGTTAGTTGTAGAAAGTACTCACCCCACACCCAGTATCAATGGCTGTTCGAACCGTTCCATCCTTCATTTCCGGGATAAGATCTGTCATCAGATCGACATACGCGCTAACACCATGAGGAAACATAGTTCCCCCACCAGGAAAGTGGAACTTTTCACCTTCTTTCCTCAGCCAATTTTGATTAGACTTCTGTTTATTGATCCAATCATATGGCACGTTCCTAAACTCCAGCCAACATAAAGTTAGTGAAACTTGGAAGAGATGGAAATTTGAAACCTATATATGGAAGTTTGAAACATATTATTACCTGTACCAGCACTCATCTTTGCTTTTTGGCCATCTAACTGGTGGTTTATACCCATCTGGTGGTGGAATTAAGCATTCCTTTCTTTCGAACACAGGCGGGCAATGTCGTTCCATGAAAGTAAGACGATGCAAACCATATTTCTTCCATTTCTGCACTCACAAGTGAAAATTAGACATGGTTGATATACTCTTTTAGATATGAAAGTCATGGAAAATACCCTTGGATCTGTGCAAGGAGTGTAATCTTGGTAATCACTGCTGCAGGCCTGGAAGGTAACAGGTTTAAGTTGGAGCGGGGAAATGGCTGTATCCCTCGGTGATGCAACCGAGTCTCCGACGTCCATGGATGTTTTGACATTGACTACCTCTTTCTCAGAACAAAAGATTCCACCCAGATAGAATGAGAACCCACATAACACAAACAACAGAATTGTCATAGGGAGAACTCTTGCATTCTTATCTGGGTTATATCCTGGCTTCCCATCTTTATACTTCATGATTCCCTATCAACAATCTGCAAAAAAAAAACATCCAAGGGGCCACAGTTATATGAATGTTTGCATTAATTGATTAGGTTGAAATGTTTTTAACAGTTTCTTGAACAAAATTTTCTACTTCCAAGCTACTAGATGAACCTAATAAACGAAAGCCTATAGAACAAATCCTTTGAATCTACAAACAAACTCAACAGAAAGCAAAAGCTACCCTACAAGTTACAATCTGGAAAGATGGAGAAAACAACAGATCCAGTTAATTTGAGGTTGAAATAAAACCTTCAGATTTGAGAAAGAAAAAAAAAATTAAGAATTCAAAAGATATGGAGATCAAATTGTGAAATGATGAACATGAAGTATGTGAAACGCAGCTGTAAAATTATCATCCGACAACGACAGCCGACAATTTCTACTTTCCAGATTGGAATTTTCACACATGGTGTTGGGCCACCAAACACACACACACACACACCTAGTCAAAGGAAAACCCATCCCTTGAATCTAAGAAAAACGGGAAAAATGGAAAACCAAATGAAACCCAACGACCACCGTTTTGCTAATTAGATGCTTCCCTTTGATTCACCAATGTCAAGAAGATTTTTTTTTTTTTTTTTTTTTTTCTGGAAAGAACTAGAATTTCTCAGAATATGAAGCAAATCAGCCAAGTATTAGCTGAAACAGAGCAAACCCAGAAGAATCTGTAACTTCCCCAACATCAATGGATAATGTTAACAAAGAAAAACACCCAGAAGTGAGTTTTTTTTTAAAAAAAAAAAAAGGTAAAAATTGAAGACACATCAGAATCTAATGGTGAGATCTGTTGTAGAAGAAATAGAATGAAGGGTTTTGGAACAGTAGAGAGATAATGTCCAGAGAGATCTGTGTCTTATAACTTGAAAGAGAGTGAAAGAGAGTTTACCTTGAGTGAGTGAGTGAGTGAGTGAGTTACTCTGTGTTTGTATTTCCTTCCCCACCACTGATTTTGAACTGGAAATGAAGGATTGTATGTAAGCTCAAATCTCTCTCTGGTTTCAGTGTCCCCAGAGAGAGAGAGAGAGAGAGAGAGAGAGAGAGAGAGGCTCTACCGGAGAATGTGTAAAAGAGAGAGAGAGCCTTTCCTTCGCCTTCATGTAGATGAAGGTTTAAATAAGTCAGGTTCTTGCCGGCCCTCTGCAGCTGTGTCCCCACTACCTCGTCCCTTCCCTTTCCTTCCTCACAACTGTCACCTCTCTCTCTCTCTCTCTCTCTCTCTCTCTCTCCCCCATGTTTATCTATCTACTCTATTTCATTTTTTTACTTCATTTTTTTCATTGTTAAGTGTGAAATAATATTGAATCAAAGGAGGACAGGTACACTAGTTTGTTGAATTCATATGATTCAATAAATGTAACGGTAAGAAGCTGAATCATGACAAAAAATATTAAACCTTTTTAACCAGTGAGCATTAGAGAGTTTTAGAGAGTTTTGTTAAGTTAAAGTAGAAACCTGGTTATGTTATGATCTGAAAAACTTATCAACCTAATTTAGGTTTTGATCAAAAAGCAAGGATATGGATTGGTGTGGGTAGGAAACAGAAAATATCATCTGGTATGGGTTCGAATCTAAGAGAAATTCTCGAAAATGTTTGATATCCTGAAATTGTTGTCTTTCTTCGGTGATAAAGAAAAAAAAAATTGGATCAAAAGAAAATGTTATTTTGGAGCTTTGTCAACAATTTTCTTGTGTAGTCGGAGATCAAGTATTTTCTGCATAGTTTATGAATTTATATCGAGTAATTTGATTGATTTCCATGATTGGCCTTGGCTTGTGGCTTGTACTAAAGATTGATTCCTACGCGTTATGGGAAAAAAAAGCGACAATTACGGTTTATCAACTTTATTTATTTCTTTCATTTTTTAATTTTCCTAAAGGGGAAAAGACAATGGAACTTTTCGGTACACAACTGGCCACGACTTTTATCAACTTGAAGCCAATCAGAACATGCCACGCTATTTATTGATAGATATTTCTTTTCTTTTACTGTTTTCAATTATATTTTGATTTTTTACATTCACATTTTTTTTATTTATATTAAGTAATGTAAGAAATATATATATATATATATATATATATATATATATATATATATATATATATATATATATATATATATATATATATATATATATATATATATATATAT
>NW_019272048.1:1279731-1292351 GCF_002738345.1 Cucurbita maxima | reverse complement strand
AAAAAAAAAAAAAACCTTTTTAATTAATTTTTTTTTGAAAAAATAAAAAATATTCTTACAAAATAAATAAATAAACAAATAAATAAATATATATAATCATTAATATCCTATTTCAAAAGTATTTACCCTTAAACAGTTAAGGAATTGTTATGAATTTTTTAGAAGGTTTAAAAGTATTTTTGAAAATGATTTTTATCTAAAATTAGAAGATATTTTTATTAATTTAGTTTTTTTTAATTAGGGATTTTGGAGAAATGAGGAAATAATTTATTTGTTTCAAAATTGGATAATCAATGCTATTTTTAAAATTTTAAATATTGATGGGCATTTTAGTCATTTAATTGATCAACATTTTTAGATTTTAATGCATGCGGTAGTCATGTGGATCCATCCATGTGAGCACTAAGTCTTAATTATAGAGCCAGAGCAATGAAATTCCATCAATAACCTTAGCCCTAAAAGTTTTCCATTTTCCAGATAATTAATATTGGGAAACAGATTTCCTGAGTGGAAGATAAAGGTTTAGACAGGCTTCATTTTCACTAGTAATGATGTCCAAAAATTTATACACAGAAATAAAATATATCCTAAATAATCAAATAAACATGTCATAATTGAAAAAAAGGGGTAAAATATGATTATATATATATTTTTGTATTTTCTTAGTACGTAAAGATGTGAGAACTAAAGGGAACAAAACATTTTTTATAAGGGGTGTAGAAACCTCTTCCTAGCAGATGCATTTTAAACTGTGAGGCTGACGATGATATATAACAGACCAAAGCAGACTGGGATTAGTTCAAACACTCAGGACCAAGAAGCATAGCTGCTATTTCACCTATCTACTAGCAGTGGGCTTGAACTGTTACAAATGATATCAAAACCAGTGACCAGATGGTGCGAGACATTGGTCAAAGTAAGGATAGACTCTCTCCATAATAGATACATATTAAAACGGTAAGGCTAACGACGATGCATAATAGACCAAAGCAGACAATATCTGTTAGCAGTGGACTTGGATTATTACCAATGGTATCAAAGCCAGACACTGGACAGTGTGCCAACGAGGATGCTGGACCCCCAAATGGGGTAGATTGAGATCCCACACCAGTTGGAGTAGGAAACGAAGCATTCCTTAAAAGAGTGTAGAAACCTCTTCTTAGTAGACACATTTTAAAACTATGAGACTGACGACAATATGTAACGAGATAAAATATACAATATTTATTGGCAAAGAGCTTGGACTTGAGCGATTACAAAAGGAGTGACATCCTATTTTGGAGAAGAAATATATATATATATATATATATATATATATATATATATATATATATATATATATATATATATATATATATATATATATATATATATATATTTCTTCTCCAAAATAGGATGTCACTCCTTTTGTAATCGCTCAAGTCCAAGCTCTTTGCCAATAAATATTGTATATTTTATCTCGTTACATATTGTCGTCAGTCTCATAGTTTTAAAATGTGTCTACTAAGAAGAGGTTTCTACACTCTTTTAAGGAATGCTTCGTTTCCTACTCCAACTGGTGTGGGATCTCAATCTACCCCATTTGGGGGTCCAGCATCCTCGTTGGCACACTGTCCAGTGTCTGGCTTTGATACCATTGGTAATAATCCAAGTCCACTGCTAACAGATATTGTCTGCTTTGGTCTATTATGCATCGTCGTTAGCCTTACCGTTTTAATATGTATCTATTATGGAGAGAGTCTATCCTTACTTTGACCAATGTCTCGCACCATCTGGTCACTGGTTTTGATATCATTTGTAACAGTTCAAGCCCACTGCTAGTAGATAGGTGAAATAGCAGCTATGCTTCTTGGTCCTGAGTGTTTGAACTAATCCCAGTCTGCTTTGGTCTGTTATATATCATCGTCAGCCTCACAGTTTAAAATGCATCTGCTAGGAAGAGGTTTCTACACCCCTTATAAAAAATGTTTTGTTCCCTTTAGTTCTCACATCTTTACGTACTAAGAAAATACAAAAATATATATATAATCATATTTTACCCCTTTTTTTCAATTATGACATGTTTATTTGATTATTTAGGATATATTTTATTTCTGTGTATAAATTTTTGGACATCATTACTAGTGAAAATGAAGCCTGTCTAAACCTTTATCTTCCACTCAGGAAATCTGTTTCCCAATATTAATTATCTGGAAAATGGAAAACTTTTAGGGCTAAGGTTATTGATGGAATTTCATTGCTCTGGCTCTATAATTAAGACTTAGTGCTCACATGGATGGATCCACATGACTACCGCATGCATTAAAATCTAAAAATGTTGATCAATTAAATGACTAAAATGCCCATCAATATTTAAAATTTTAAAAATAGCATTGATTATCCAATTTTGAAACAAATAAATTATTTCCTCATTTCTCCAAAATCCCTAATTAAAAAAAACTAAATTAATAAAAATATCTTCTAATTTTAGATAAAAATCATTTTCAAAAATACTTTTAAACCTTCTAAAAAATTCATAACAATTCCTTAACTGTTTAAGGGTAAATACTTTTGAAATAGGATATTAATGATTATATATATTTATTTATTTGTTTATTTATTTATTTTGTAAGAATATTTTTTATTTTTTCAAAAAAAAATTAATTAAAAAGGTTTTTTTTTTTTTTTACTTTTTGAAAATCAAGCTATATTTTTTAAAGAAATTATTAACCATTTTCATCTAAAATCAGTGTTAAAAATCAATATTAAATGTATTTTCAATTTTTTAAAAAAAAATAAAATTATTTTATTATTATTATTTTTATTTATTTATTTATTTTTAAGTTGAAGGGCATTAAAATCTTTAAAATTAAAGGTTATTTTTTAGATAAATGAAATTTCCTTTAATAATGTATTTTTGTGTATTATATATTTTTAAATATATTTGGAGTTATTAAATAAAATAATTATTGGGCTGACTCAAAGGTTTTAGTCTGTTTTTGAAGAAATAAATTTTTCATCTACTTTATTCAACATTAAAAATTTCCATCTAATTTATTCAATTATAATGTGTAGAGTACAGAATTGCATGATCCAATGGAAATGTCGTAGCCCTGGGAATCAAACTTTCAAGTTCTTTTGGGTTACGAGCCCCATACAATGTGACCACGACTCCTTTTTACTTATTTATTATTTATTTTTATTTTTAATTAAATTATGATGTTCAGGTACGCCTCCGCATTCTAATACAACACGTTACTTACTTCTTTCTTTTAAGAGTAAAGGTTTTTCCCACCGACTAACACGAATCTGTCTTATTTTAAATTTTTCTTAGTTATCATATCCATCGAAGTTCTAGGCATATGGTGTAATGACTAAGTCTACTGCTAACAGATATTGTCCTTTTTGGGCATTTCCTTTCAAGCTTCCCCTCAAGGTTTTTAAAACACGTTTGTTAAGGAGAGGTCTTCATACCCTTATAAATAATGTTTCGTTCTCCTCCCAAACCAATCTGGGATCTCACAATCCTCCCTCTTTTGGGGCCCAGCGTCCTCGCTACAACTCATTCCCATCTCCGATCGATGTGGGATTTCACAATCCACTCTTTTTGGGGGACCAACATCCTCGCTTGCACACCGCTCGGTGTCAACTCCCTTCAGGGCTCAACATCCTCACATGCACACCACCTGATATCTAACTCTAATATCGATACATATGGTGTTATAAATAATACGGGAGTAAGTTTATTACATTTATTCATGATAATTAAACAGTACACTTATTCATATATTTTGTTAACCATAGGGTAGAAATGAATAATCTCGATTAGTCACATTTTTAGAGTTAATTGAATGTATAGTTAAAATAAATAAAGTTTTCACATTATTGTGATTAGGGTTTTAGGGTAATTAATTGTAACTCGTGAAAAAAATTAATTAATTAAAAAATTATAAAATAAAAAGTTGAAGGATAATTAATATCTTTATCGATTGAGCTATACTTGAATTGGTTAATTTTATTTATTTTTATAATTATTAAAATTTATAAAAATGTATTAGGTAAGATTTGAGAGTTTTGGTCCCTTTTTGTGTTGACTTTTAAAGGAGAGAGAATTAGACATTTTGAATTAATTTTCTTACCTAATAATCGAGTCTCCCTTTCCCTTCTTAACCCTAAAGTCTTAGGGTAGGTGCCCTTACGAAGGGCATTTACTAAATCCCAAATATAAGAAATCAAATAAAAATAAATAAAATAAATTAATAAAAACACGTTCAACTTTATACTTTGTCTCAAAAATACCCCTAAATTTATAAAAGTTTCAAAAATACCCTTAGATTAAAAAAAAAAATCCTTAAAAACGAGTTTAAAAAATATTTTTGAGTTTTCAAAATTTTCATTATTATCGTTAATTTTTTTATAAAAAAATTAAAAAATAACTTTAAAACTTTTTTAAAAAATAAAAAAAAAATACTTATCGTTAGTACCATGTTTCAAAAATAACGTTAAAAAATTTGAAAATAATTTATGAAGTGTAGATAGACGGTTTCTATATATATATATATATATATATATTTTGACGGTAAATTTTTTTTTAACTTTTCTAAGCAAAATACTACGACAAGGGTATTTTTGAACTTTTTAAAATTCATATATATTTTTTTGTTCCACTCCGAGTTAACAATTATATTATTTTTTAGACTTTTTAGAAAATTTAAGGATGTTTTTGAAACAAATGCAACGTTTAAGGATATTTTTATTAATTTAGTGAAAGAAATATATATATATATATATATATATATATATATATATATTATTAAAAATTAATTTATTTATTTAAAAAGTGGAGGGATGGCTTCCATGTGGAGGGAGAGCCAAATTTGTTGATCTAATCAAAGCTTTGTCGGTGGCATTCACAAAAGCTTCCATTTTTAATTAATGTTTTTTTATCCATCTTTTTCTTTTTCTTCACATAATTATTTTTTTATTTTATTTTTCTCTTATTTAATCATCACATTTGTGTAATTATTTTAGCCTTTTTTTTTTCTCACCGACACTCAAAAATTATAAATAAATAATTACAAAATTTTGAGCTTATTTTCACTAATTATAAATATTCATGTCTTACCCAATATTTTATTTACAAATTAAGTTAAATATTATATTATATTTTTTATATAAAATATTATTAAAGATGATTTATATTAAAAATAAAAAAATATAGAATAAAAATTCTTTTATAACGTTTTCAAAATAAATTGTCACCATATCATGTTCAATTAGATCGAGAAAAGAGGTCGGTTCAAAACTCACATGGGTTTAGACACAGAATGTCGGTACTAACATCATTATAAACCAACATAGTAAAAAAATGATGATATTGAGTTCAGTGTCAGATATGAACTGATATCATAGCTAATCGTTATTGTACGGTTACAATGACACTGAATTCAATGGGTATCGTAGCTAACTTCTATCGTAAGTCAAAATTTACAAGAATTATAAAAAAAAAAAATTATAATGTGAAATTACTTGGATTATTCTATTTTATTTTATTTTTATAAATAAAGAATATATTCAAGATATTCAAAGAATGGTTGGTCAACTTATTATTATTTATTTTTACGTAATATTCGTTTTTTTATATTAAAAAAAAAAGAAAAAAAAAGTAAAATTCAACGGTCAACACCGCCGTGGATAAATGCAAGTGGCGGAGGAGACCCTCACATGTCTTTTGATTACACAATGAAACCGCCGTCAATCATTCACTAAACGACAAAACTAGAATTGCTCTTATTTTCTGTTTGTTTCCCGAGAAAACTAGCAAGAAAATCTTTGCCAAAACAAACTACTCTCAACTTTTTCATCTAAAAATACTATTTTTAATTCTTTTTTAAATTGTTCGATTCAAAATTTTAGACGGGTAATTGATGTCTTATTAAAACGAGCTAGTTACGCTTGGTTTTAAAAGTGTACACGGGTTGGGTTGAATTGAGCTGGAAAAATCTTTTCGACTAATCTGAAATTTTAGGTTAGGGTGAGTTGGTTATTTAAACAAACGGGAATAGAGTCCGTAACTTAACGTAACTTAATATTCTACTGTTGGGTTGGGTTGAGTCGAGTTGTCGGGTCGTTCTTTTAGTTGCTTTTAAAAAATTTATTTATCCATGATATAAGTCACAGTACATCAATTATAAACGTTTAATTTTTTTTAAAAGTAGGGTATGGTACGATTGGGCTATGTTGTAACCTATTTTCGGGTTGAAAAATATAAACTCACAACTACACCAAATTCTAGATTTTTTTTTAAAAAAAACAAACTCAAGGGTTGGACAGTCTGAATTGGTCGAGTTATCGGGCATATGAACACCCTTACATGGTTTTACCTAATAATTTTTACTAAACGTGAGACAACATTCATTTCTATTCAACATTTTATTATAATTCTCACGATGGGTTTTTAGTAATTTAACGTTATGTAAGATAAAAAAATTTAAACCTCTAATTTAACGTTATGTGAATGTTTGATTAATCCACCACATGTAAATGGTGTGAAAGTTATCTTATTTATAATCAAATAAATTACAAGGATATGAAAAGAGTAATAAATGGAAATAACAATAAATGGAAAGATATCTATGATAATAAGGCAAATATTAGATATTTGCCTTATAATAAAATATCAAATATAATATATATGGTAAACTATAATTTATTACTAAATATCCTTAACACCCCACCGCAAGCTAAGCGTCGGATTTAAACGAACGTGAAGCTTGAATCTGAAAAATTCAAAAAGGTTGAGAAACACTTTTCGTGAAGATATCAACAACCTGGTTCAGAGGAGATGTAGAGAAACACTTTCTTGGCCATCAAAAATTGCAGAGGGATCGCCGCTCAGCGGCGATGCTGCCTTGACTTCGGCGAGAATATGTCTAACCCATGAAGAGGGACTGTCGCTTAGCGACGATGCTGCCTTGGCTCTGGTGAGAATATTTCTAACCCCAAGAAGTAGAAGGGGTGTCGCTTAGCGACGATGCTGCCTTGGCTCTGGTGAGAATATTTCTAACCCCAAGAAGTAGAAGGGGAAACCTAGAGCAACGGACAAAGACAATGTTGAAGCCGGAAGAGTCGCCACACTGGGCGAAGGAGCCAATTTTGGCAGGAAGGGCTGCGGCAACATGGTTGGCGAATAGGCCAGTGCGGCACCCAGATTCCGAAGGTAAATCTCTGCAAAAGGTTGATGGGCTTGTCGAGATTCCGTATATTTCTGAAGAGAACACTGATGAGGATCCTGAGATTAGGGTTTCTGTGAAGGATGATGGGTTGATTGGGAAGGAAATGAGAGAGACTATATTGGCCAAGGGGAAAACCGATTAGGTTAGAAAAGGTGAAGTTGTATGTACAGAGTATGACGAAAGATGATTTGGAGGTCAATAGGGTGGAGCCGAAGAGTAATCAATCGGCTCCGCCTGCGGCAGCCATGAAGACTGCCCCTAAGGCGTCAAAGCCAGCAGGGGTGGTGGAGAAAAGATTAGAGGATTCAAAAGCCATTGAAAAGAAAAGATCGGGGTTGTTAAACCGAGAGGGCTCTGATACCATGTAAATGTTTGATTAATCCACCACACCTAAATGGTGTGAAAGTTATCTTATTTATAATCAAATAAATTACAAGGATATGAAAATAGTAATAAATGGAAATAACAATAAATGAAAAGATACCTATGATAATAAGACAAATATTAGATATTTGCCTTATAATAAAATATCAAATATAATATATATGGTAAACTATAATTTATTACTAAATATCCTTAACATTATTCAACATTTTATTATAATTCTCACGATGGGTTTTTAGTAATTTAACGTTATGTAAGATAAAAAAATTTAAACCTCAGATGTTTTTTTGTCAATGATATAATTTATTTATTAGTTCACAAAAGCGTCACATTTTTTTGTTTCTAAATTTTATCATAAATGTGAGCGTACAAATTGGGTAGAGATAACTGCACTTGACTTGTAATGGAAAATTTGTTGGTTTAGCTTTAAAGTTCGAGAACGACTCGATGACCTCAAACACAAATCTAGGTTTAAACTATGTTTCTAATATCAATTGATAAGATCAATGGACCTTTACAATTTAAAGTTCGAGAAAGACTCTACAACCTCAAACACGGAACTAGGTCTAAATCACGATTTTGATACTCAATTAATAAGTTCAACGAATCTTCGCATATCTCCATGGATAGTATAACGTTCTCTACGTTAAACCCACCCAAAAAAAGTCTTATACCAATGTCGATAATTGTCCTCACTTATATACACGGTAAAATCTCTTATTCAAAAAAATATTTCCGTTAAAAAAAAAAAATCTCAAAAATACCCTTATCGCTAAATTTTGGATGGTAACTGCCAATACTTTGTTTCAAAAATACCCCCGAACTTTCATAGAGTTTCAAAAATACTCTTCTAACTTTTAAAAGTGTTTCAAAAACACCCTTGAATTTTTAAATATTTCATTAATATCACAATTAGTACCACGTTTAAAAAATAGTCGTGAATTTTTTAAAATAACATTAAAATTTTTTTGGAGATAACCTAGGACGGTTTTCATCCATATATTAACAATAATATATATATATTTAAAATTTCATAATATTAACAATAAGATTATTTTTTAAAGCATATTTTAGATTTTTTTATTATTTATTTTTAGATAAATTACACGGTTTAAAAGTATTTTTATTAATTTAGATATTAATAAGAGAAAATATTTTTTATATATAAAATTAAAGATTTGAATGAGTCAAAATAAAACAAAGGCTATTAAAATAAGATTTAAATTTAATAATAATAATAATAATAAAAGATTGTCACGCTCCAAGAAAGCGCGTGGAGATTGGGACGATAATGAAGGATACCAATATTCCTGTCCCTTACCTTCAGCAACCCTTTAAATATTTTCGAATCTATAAACGTACCTCACCGACACCTCTCTTTTATTTTCCTTTTTTCTTTTTTCTTTTAATTAATTAATTAATTCATTTATTTATTAATAACTATTCTCTTCCCACTACAAGACGCGTGTCTCTCACATGCATGTTCACCAAACGGTGCCGTACAGCCTCCAAAAGTACAAATCTCTCCTAGTATGTTCCCAAAAATACATACATACATATATATATATATATTATTTATATAATTACAATAAATTATATAAAAGATTAGTTTATTATTTTCATTGATGGAATAAATTATAGTGCATTGATGTGACACTCGAGTAAACGACAGATACATAAATGAATCGATGTCATATCTGAATAAGAGCGATCCTGAGGATAAAATAACTAAGAAAAATTTACGAAAACTGAAAGTTAATAACTAATAAATAAGAGCGATATTGAGTGACCTCGATTTTCTACGAAGATGAGAGTGATGACAAAACATGCTGAAACGACTTGTGTTGGTGTGAGATCTTATATCGACTGGAGAGGGAAATGAAACAATCTTTATAAGGGTGTGGAAACCTCTTCCTAGTAGACGCGTTTAAAGTCGTGAGACTAACAGCAATACATAACGAGTCAAAGCGGACAATATCTGTCAACCAAGGGCTTGGGCTGTTACAAATGGTATCAGAATTAGACATTAGGCGGCGTTCGAGCGAGGACGTTAGGCTCCCAAGGAGAGTGAATTGTGAGATCCCACATTGGTTGGAGAAGGGGACGAAACGGTCCTTATAAGAGTGTGAAAACCTCTTTTTAATAGACGCGTTTAAAATCGTGAGACTAATGACGATACATAACGGGCCAAAGCGGATATTATCTGTTAGCGGAGGGCTTGAGCTATTACAAATGGTATTAGAGTTAGACATCAGGCGGTGTGCCAACGAGGACGTTAGGCTCCTAAGGGCTATTACAAATGGTATTAGAGTTAGACATCAGGCGGTGTGCCAACGAGGACGTTAGGCTCCTAAGGGGGGTGGATTGTGAGATCACACATCGGTTGGAGAGGGGGACGAAACGAGAAGTAACGTGACCATATCGCAGGGATACACGGGAATACCAAAGCCATCAAGGCTTGAGCTATTACAAATGGTATTAGAGTTAGACATCAGGCGGTATGCCAACGAGGACGTTAGGCTCCTAAGGGGGGTGGATTGTGAGATCACACATCGGTTGGAGAGGGGGTGCCAACGAGGACGTTAGGCTCCTAAGGGGGGTGGATTGTGAGATCACACATCGGTTGGAGAGGGGGACGAAACGAGAAGTAACGTGACTATATCGCAGGGATACACGGGAATACCAAAGCCATCAAGTGCCGAATCTTGAACATGGACGGTGAGAATTAAAACGAACCTGATTCCAAACGTCACAACTACGAAAGTTGGAACACACTCAATAGACACTACACTTTTGAATTGAATCTTTTCATCATTTAATACAACTTAGCAATTTTAAACAAATCCACCAAACCCTTTTTCTTTTAATTATATTGTAAGCAACTTTTCAAAAACACCTCAATGTGGAGAGCCCCACAAAACTTAGCTTTCACAATAATACAATTAATTCATTCCTTAATCAATTTTTCCAAGAAAATATTGCAATAAAATTAAATTAAAATACATTTGCTTAACAACAAAGGCTCATCAATTCTTCATTAATTACATTTTTGCCATAAATATTTTCAATATTTATTGTAAACGAAATATGGAATAATAAATTTGAATTCAAAATAATAATAATTAGGGATAATCGAAAAGATTAAGCTTAAATGGTTCTAAATATCTTAGGTGATGTCCTTTGGGCGGGACGGAGAAAGGACGGTACAAGGAAGCCTAGCCAGTCCCAGTCCTAGTCTCGGTTTCAGACCCTGCATCCTAAAACAGTGATTCCTAATAGGCATTGAGTTTCCACCTTTTTTGTCCCATTGAATAAACAGTGATCCCTAACAACGATACCAGAGTGATGAGCACGAGGATTAGGTGTCTCAAGGAAAGAAGGAATCTGAGGTATCGAGGGGACTTGCTTGTGCTCTTCTAAAGAGGATACTTTAGTGAGATTCTAAGCATTATTTAGTCATTTTCTTCCATTGTCATATATTTTTAACAAAAATACTCGTTTTAAAAAATTTAACGGATAATTCTCATTTTTTCAATTTAATTTATATTTAAAAAGAATTGTGTTGTCGGTTAACAAACAAATTTACCTCAACATGACTCGAGCATTATAGGGGATATAGTGGCATCTAATAAATCTCGAATTTTCTAAATATTCGTTGACCAAACTCGTGTGTCTTACATCAACCAGCTAATTTGTCGTCCAAAATCACCCGATAATAAGGTTTAAAAGTCAACCCGTCATCTCAATATAAGGATTAAAAAATGACTTTTTTTTCAAAGAAGAACTCATAATAGATTCAATAAAAATGCTCCAAATAATGAATCCTCAATTTGTATTGGTATTATTAGAGACATGGGATTTGGCGTTAGCGCAGCTGTCACGGTTGGGATATTTAAAGGAGCGGCCAAAAAATGGCGCACACCATGTGCTCACTTCGCCAACGCCAATCCAATCACCCGCCATGTGATTATCAAACACACCATGACAGCCCCACTTTCTCTTTGTTTTCTTCTCTTTATCTCAACCTCTAATCAATCATTCTTCACCATTTTTCCCATTTTCTTTTGAGAAATATTGATGCGTCGTGCAGAGAAGTAAGGGCGAGTTCAAGCCCAAAGAAATTTTAATTCATAGTTCTTGTTGACATTTCGTCGAACACTTTGTGGGCAACACGTCTGTTTATGTTTTGTACTTGTGTTTGAGGGGTGTATTGCCTTCAATCATGGTGTTGTAGGCTATTAGGGGTGGAGTGTGGGCTTCCCACATGGCTCAATTACCCGAAGACACGTGTCTGGGTCTTAACTTAAGCTTGTCGAAGTGAATATCGGACAATGCTGACCTAGTGTCATAGTCATGCTTGTTCACGGCATGTTGCCTGTGGTTGCACGACGGATATCCCTGTCATGCTTGTCCAAGACGTGTTGTCCATGGTCGCATGCCTGTACCAGACCCCTTTTTTAATTGTTGTTCATGGTCACATGCCCGAATAATGTTAACCTGTTGACATAACCCTAAAAGGCTCATCTATTTGATAGTAAAGGCAATACTAACGAAAAAGGCCACCTGGTGTTATCATACTTGGTTAGAAAGCTCATGCAATTTCTTCTTTAGTAAAGGGAGAGGTAATGTCTTCGTGACGTACCTAATCTCGATCTAATCTAAACCTCTCTCTAAAACACAACTCTAACTTAAAGCTTTGAGACATCACAAGATCAAGATGTCCCCGAACGTTCAAAATTTACAATTCACTTTAATCTATTACCTTTTTCAATGTCTTTAAATATATGCAATATGATCTAAATCTCTCTCGAGAACATAACTTAAATATAAGCTTTGAAATGTAAGTGGTCAAGCATCATGTCGGTGACAGGTTTTGTGACAAATAAAGTAAAGAGTTGACCTCAATATCTCGTACTTGAAACTGAGGTACCATGTTCTACTAACATAGTTTTAAAAAAATTCAAACTTTAGTATCGGGGTAGTTTTTAATAATTAAAAAAACTACAAAAAAAAAAAAAAAAA
>NW_019272048.1:1252600-1279335 GCF_002738345.1 Cucurbita maxima | reverse complement strand
AAAAAAAAAAAAAAAAAAAAATAATAATAATTTAAGAAAAAAGAGAAAAAAAAGAAAGGAAATTAAAAGCGGAAGGGGTAATTTAGTAATTTTGTAAATAATAAATAATTAAAAAAAAGAAGAAAAATCTGGACAAGGGCAACAGCTTCGCCAGCGACTCCACCAATTGGAACTTAGAGGCCCAAAACCACGTGTTTGCTTACAAGCCCAAAGCGATAGGGGTATTTTAGTAACTTTGTATACAATAAATAATTAAAAAAAAAAAGAGAAAAATATGGAAAAAGGTAACAGGTTCGCCGGCGACTCCGCCGATTGAAAATTAGAGGCCCAAAACCACGTGTTTGCTTAGAAGCCCAAAGCGAAAGGGGTACTTTAGTAATTTCGTATATAATAAATAATTAAAAAAAAAAAAAGAAGAAAACCTGGAGAAAGGGCAGTAGCTTCGCCGGCGACTCCGCCGACTGGAAATTAGAAGGGCGAAACCACGTGTTTGCTTGTAATTCCACGTGGAAAAATAGCGTCGGAGAAGATGAATTTTCTCGCCGGAGTTTGATCGGAGTAAATTCAAGGTTTTAAGATATAAACGAAAATACACCTTATAAATGATCTATAAATATTTTTACGTTATATTTGAAAATGTGCGTTTTTAATTTTTTTTTACCAAACATTTAAAAATGTTTTTAAAGCCTTTAATTTTAATATTAACTTGAAAATTAAAAATAAATATTAATGGTTTATAGGTATTTAAAAAAAAAAAAAAATTAAAAAGTATTATTAAACTTTTTTAAAAATTAAAAAAAATGTAAAATGATTAGATTTTCCGACAGCGCCCAAATCGGGTGGATAAATAGAAGTGTGAGAGTAGAAAGGGGAGGCGGAGTTGTGGCTGCGGCGGCGTGGGGTCCTCTCTCTTTCTCTCTACTTTCAAATTCTCCCTCCTTCTTCCACCGCTCGCTCCTCGCGCCCAGGTTTCCCTCTTCCTCTCTTTGATTTCTTCTATTTTCTGCTTCTCTTCCTTGATTTTGATCCCCTACGAATATTCTTTGCTGCATTTCTTCCCGATTCTCCTTTCATTTCATACTTTTTATCGCTTCAGATATTGAAAATGGAGTAACATTTTGCTATGATTTATTTTTCTTGTTTCGAAATCGAGAAACGAGGAGCATGTCTTCTCGCTCCACTGAGTACGCATTTTGTAAGATTTGTACAATTTTTTGTCTCTCAGTGGAAATTATTGCCTTTGATTGAAGTTTAAAGGAAGATGATGGAGAATTGGACTAGGATTGTTTGGCGTTAGTTTGTTTCTATGGATGTTCTTGAAAAAATTGTCTAACGATTGATGATTTCTTGTGCGATTGGGAAAAATTAAACTCCGGTTTCTGTTTCTTATCTTGCAGCTCTTAGTTCTGTGGTGTATGCTCGTATGTGAATTCATTTCATCGAAATGTCTCTCCTCAGTAGATTCTTTTACAGAAGACCCCCCGATGGGTTGCTGGAATTTGTTGAACGAGTATATAGTGAGTGAAAATCTTGATTTGCCACTTTATTATGAATTTTGGCTTAATAGTTCCTCATATGGTTGTCAATTTCATGAGTTTGTGCAGTTTTTGACTCCTGCTTTTCTACTGAAGTATTGCCTGATGATATGTACCAAATATATCTGCACGAAATCATAAATGAATTACATGAAGAATTCCCGGAGTCCTCTTTTCTTGCTTTTAATTTTCGTGAAGGGGAGAAACGGAGCCAATTTTCACAAATGTTGTGCGAGTATGATGTCACTGTGATGGATTATCCTCGACAATATGAAGGTTGCCCGCTTCTACCGCTGTCGTTAATACAGCACTTCCTCCATGTTTGTGAAAGTTGGCTTCTGCTAGGTAACCAACAAAATGTCATTCTTCTCCACTGTGAGAGGGGAGGTTGGCCACTGTTAGCATTCCTTTTGGCTAGCTTTTTGATATTTAGAAAACTGCACAGTGGTGAGAGGAAAACTCTTGAAATTGTTCATCGAGAAGCCCCCAAAGGGTTTTTGCAGCTCTTGTCACCATTAAATCCATTCCCATCGCAGCTCCGCTACTTGCAATATGTTGCAAGGAGAAATATAGTCTCTGAGTGGCCACCACCTGAGCGAGCACTTTCTTTAGATTGTGTAATTCTTCGTGGCATTCCGGGTTTCGATTCTCAGAATGGCTGCCGACCAGTTGTTCGTATTTTTGGGAGGAATCTTTTTAGTAAGGGTGGGCTTTCCACGCAGATGATTTTCTCTATGCCCAAGAAGAACAAGGCCCTCCGTCACTACCATCAGGTACTGATTTTCTACTTTGATTTTGTGACCTCATATACTTTAGATATGTAAACCATGAAAAGATGGATGTTTTGATTGCAGGCAGAGTGTGATGTGATTAAAATAGACGTTCAGTGTTTAGTTCAAGGAGATGTAGTGTTGGAGTGTTCACATTTGGAGTCAGAACATGAAAGGGAAGTTATGATGTTTCGTATTATGTTCAATACAGCGTTTATTCGATCAAACATACTGATGCTAACCTCTGAAAATTTGGACATTCTTTGGGATTCAAAGGAGCGTTATCCAAAAGGCTTTCGAGCTGAGGTGAGTTTCGACAGTCATTTGGAGAATCTCAATACCAAGTTTGTTGCTTTTACTATTTATTACTATAAGAGATAAATGTCCCAAGAACTCTGATTTAATGATTTATTTTTTCTCTTTGGCTGTTCATCCAATTAATTGCTTTTAAATTAGGTTCTGTTTGGAGAGATGGAAAGCATCTCCCCTCCAAGGGCTCCAACCACAATTTTGAATGGTGAAGAGAAAGGTGGATTACCAATTGAAGCTTTTTCCAGGGTTCAAGAACTTTTTAGTGGTGTTGAGTGGATTGATAACAATGATGATGCTGCCTTGTGGCTACTCAAGAATCTTTCTGCCTTGAGTGATGTGAAGGAATTGTCAAGATTGCAAAATAAAACAAGTTCATACTCCTCACCAGTGGATTCTGAAGAGGAAAATAATACATCTAGCACTGCCGATAGTTTAGATGAAGTATTTGATACTATTACAAGGCCTGTGGTTGATTCAACTTCTACCAATTTTACAATTCCAGCTACGGTACATTCTTCTGAATTATTGTCCGACAAGATTGGTGCTAATGAAGTGAATATTTCATCAGAGTCTCCTCAACTTTTTGATGAATTTCAAGATGAGATATCTTCGAATAAAGAACCTCCATTAACTTCTTTTGGCTCCTCAACCCCTCCTATAAGTTCTTCTTTGATGTCATCGCCACTGTTGCCTCCATCTAATCTACCATGTACTAATGCTAGTGGAGAACTTGTCTCAAATAAAATGACACCCACTGTTGAAGTAATTCCTCCTCCACCACCACCGCCGCCGCCACCTTTTTCCCTGTCTCATAATGAACCTCATGTAGAAACTTCCATCAGTTCAAATTTGACGACCATAACAATGCATGGGAGACCCCCTCCACCACCTCCACCTCCACCTCCACCTCAATATACTACTGGTACCAATCCTGTTGAAGCCTCTTTGACTCATTCACTGTCGCTTGTTCCTAAATCTTCGGGTGCTCCTCCACCCCCACCTCCCCCTCCCCCTCCACAAGTTGTTGGTCCACCTCCACCTATTTCAAATTCCTCCAGTTCTCCTCCACTTCCTCCTCCACCTCCGCCTCCAGTTCCAAAATCTTTTGGTACTCCTCCACCTCTAGTTCCAAAATCTTCTAGTGCTCCTCCACCTCCGCCTCCGCTTCTAAAATCTTCTAGTGCTCCTCCACCTCCACCTCCCCCTCCCCCTCCCCTTCCAAAATCTTCTAGTGCTCCTCCACCTTCACCTCCACCTCCACCTCCACCTCCAAAACTTTCTGGTGCTCCACCTCCACCACCACCTCCAAAACTTTCTGGTGCTCCTCCACCTCCACCTCCACCTCCACCTCCAAAAATTTCTGGTGCTCCGCCTCCGCCTCCGCCTCCACCTCCAAAACTTTCTGGTGCTCCTCCACCTCCGCCTCCGCCTCCTAAACTTTCTGGTGCTCCTCCACCTCCACCTCCACCTCCACAATCAAATCGCGGTGCACCGGTTCCACCTCCTCCACCACCAAGACCTCCCAGTGTTGAGCTACCGAGTCATGGTACTAAACCAACTAGACCTCCTCCACCTCCTCCACCGACAAAGTCCTCTAATGCTCACCCTCCGTCAAGTCATGGTGCTACACCAATGCCACCCCCTCCCCCCGGATCAAGAGGGCCAAATGTACCACCACCACCTCCTCCTTCTGTTGGAAGAGGCAAAGCTTCTCTAGGGTCAACAACTCAAGGAAGAGGCCGTCTTGCTACTGGAGTTGTAAATGCTCCAAAGAAAACCACTTTAAAACCATTGCACTGGGTAAAAGTTACTCGAGCAATGCAAGGAAGTCTGTGGGCTGATTCACAAAAGCAGGAAAATCAATCAAGGTGCACTATGAATGAATTTTTGAGTTTTCTACTGATTGGATGATCCATGTTTTTTTAGACTGTAGAGCCTGTACTTTATTCAATAGCGAATTTATATTATTAATGAAATCCTCCTAATTTGATCCTGGTGAACAGAAAAATAAAAGGTTTATATCTTTGATCTATCCATTTCCTAAAAAGATAAATCTTGTTGTGCACTTTCTTTTTGGAACCTATTCTAGGTTCTCTGTTTTGTATTTTCTGGTTGCCTTTTCTGTTAGCTGTTGTCCCATACTTTCTACCATCACTCATATCATCTTGGCTGTCTCATTATTTGGGTTGCATTACATGGAATTTCCTATAAGTCTCATTCCGAATAATGGTCTTATAGGGCCCCAGAAATAGACATCTCTGAACTTGAAAGTCTATTCTCAGCAGCCTCTGCTTCTGATGGAAGTGGTAGTAAAGGTGGAGGACGACGTGGTTCCAATATCAACAAACCGGAAAAAGTGCAACTGGTTAGTCATTTTCCATTCTTTCTTATTCTTCCTTAGCATGATTCTTCTTGTTTCATACTTCTTTCTCATGATTTTGATTCATGGAATTCAAGGAGGTGAGGTTGGCAAGGAGCATTTGGTCAATTTCCTCCCTTTATTTATTTATTTTGGGTCAAATTTGTGATGTAGTTCTGTGTCATTTTGTCAGATTGACCTGCGGAGAGCATATAACTGTGAAATAATGCTCTCAAAAATAAAGATTCCCTTACCGGATATGATAGTAAGTGATATTCTTTCCATTATGTTCCATAGTTTGCTTTCTCAGTAGATGGGTTGAACTTTAAATAGATTTTGGATATAATCTTTCATCTTATCAATGAAAATGCCACATTTTCTTAATAACATAAGTAAGACTCCAGGTTAAATTTGTAGGGTCAGTTTTAAATATCAGTATATTCTTTTCCTTTTTTGTTTTGTTTTTTGTTAGAAGGATATTGATTGTCTCCATTCTAAGCCTATGACATCTCTCCACTAATTTAGTTTACTTTTTGCAGAATTCAGTTCTTGCATTGGATTCTTCTGCTCTTGATATTGACCAGGTTGAGAATCTCATCAAGTTTTGTCCTACCAGGGAAGAGATGGAAACATTGAAGGTACTTCCCTCCCGGCTTCCTCTTTCACTGTACATATTGCTGCACATTGCCATTCCAAAACTTTGGGGATTTCTCAATGTTGAATACAGTGAACCTTCGTTGTTATGATATTCATGTGTAGGAATTAAAAAGTTCGGATAAGTTATCTAGTTATAGTCTATTAAATATGTGAGGGTTGCTCTTACCCAAGCCGGTTCCTTTTTTCCCATGGTAGGTTTTGCAGTTCTGACGAGTTATGAGTCTATTCATATGTGCTAAGTTTTGGATAGGACTTGCAATATCAATTAAAATGGCTCTACTGATCATTAGTGGGACATGGTTTAGAATTTTGATAATAAAGGAGCTTTACATCTAGCGGCTAAAGCAAAGGAGCAGCTATATTTGTTTTTTGTTATTTTTTTTTCCCTGTTATGTTCTTGGGAGCCTTAAGCCCATTATTAGGAAAGTTTTGCCTGGCATATATTTATGAAATTATTTTCTTATTTAATGTAAATAATGTATTGCATATACGAAGCAGCGTATCTACCTTTTTTCCCCTTCAAGGACTCCCCATATTTTTCATTCTGTACTAGCAGTAGGTTTTTTGGACGATATCAGTGTTGGATGATGAAAGTCCCACATCGGCTAATTTAGGGAATGATCATGGGTTTATAAGTGAGGAATACTAACTCCATTGGTATGAGGCCTTTTGGGAAGCCCAAAGCAAAGCCATGAGAGCTTATGCTCAAAGTGGACAATATCATACCATTGTGGAGAGTCGTGTTCGTCTAACAATCAGTATTAAGTAAAGAGATGTGGTAAAGTCGGTTTTGGTATTTTTGTTTCTTTCATATATTGAGTAATAAGTTATCGTTTGCTGATTTACATATCTAGTTCGGTCGAATAGATCAAAGCAATATATACTTTTAATTGTTTTCTTTTTCCTGCAAATGGTACATGTACATATTACAGAATTATACAGGTGGCAGACAAATGCTAGGAAAGTGTGAGCAGGTACTTCAATTGCGTCTATCTCCCTAATATGCATAAGCCCCAATAAAGTTTCTGAAGCTCATGCTAGTTCATTCCCTTTCAGTTTTTTCTCGAGCTAATGAAGGTCCCACGAATAGAGTCAAAGTTACGGGTGTTTGCTTTCAAAATAACCTTTTC
This sequence comes from Cucurbita maxima, assembly GCF_002738345.1. NCBI lineage: Eukaryota > Viridiplantae > Streptophyta > Magnoliopsida > Cucurbitales > Cucurbitaceae > Cucurbita > Cucurbita maxima. Next base: position 1,272,572 of record NW_019272048.1, on the reverse strand, counting down.
TAGTCAGGTATAATATCAAATTATGTCACGTGAACTTTTATGCTATTTACTTGTAGTAAACAGTTTTAGTTCTTATCTTTGGTTAGGTGAGTGATTTGAGATACAACTTGAACACAATAAATGATGCTACAAGAGAGGTACTCTTTCACTTATTAGTGTTTTCAAAGTGACCGTCTCAATCATATCCGAGTCCATATTTATTTTGTAATTTAAAGCAACAGGTCAAAGAATCTGCAAAATTGCGTCAGATAATGCAAACAATTCTGACACTGGGAAATGCGTTAAACCAGGGCACTGCTCGAGGTAGATATCTCACCCTTGTTGCCACTGATAAAAATCGTTCTTGAAGATGTGATAGACGAGCTTGAAAGACTAACACGACTAATTATCTGTCGTCAATTTTTTATTTTTATTTCTTTCGAACTAGAGTGATCACTTATAAATTTCTCCAATGAATGAATCGAGTAAACTGTTTAGTCCAAGCTTGACAGCATGCGTCAATTTGTGAAGTGAGGGGAATCAGGCTTCAGGCTTTGCTTGCTGGTCTAATGCATTTGATTTTTTTTTGTTTATCTTCGTGTCACATTGCAGGCTCTGCAATAGGTTTTAAGTTGGACAGCCTCCTTAAATTGTCTGACACTCGGGCAAGAAACAACAAAATGACTTTGATGCATTATTTGTGTAAGGTAGGAATCTGGATATATTTTGTCTGTACGTGCACTACAATATAATNCCCCCCCCCCCCCCCCCCCCCCCCCCCCCCCCCCCCCCCCAAAAAAAAAAAAAAAAAAAAAGCTCCTTGCAGAAAAAATGGCGGAATTACTTGATTTTGACAAGGACCTTGTTCATTTAGAAGCTGCCTCTAAGGTATGTTATTTCTGGAAATATGAATAATCTGTGGATAAGATTCCCATTCATTTGTAATTTTTTATCTAATGTAATTGAATTTTGTAAAACTAGATTCAATTGAAAGCATTGGCTGAGGAAATGCAAGCAGTGAGTAAAGGTCTTGAAAAGATGGAGCAAGAGCTAACTGCTTCAGAAAATGACGGTGCTATCTCTATTGGTTTCCAGAAGGTGTGAAAAATGTTCATTTGGTTCTTTGCTAGGAATCTGGTTGCTTCTTCTCCCAGTGACGGAAACCCCAGTATCATATTTAGTCTGCACTAATGACTTTTTTATCCATTTGATAGCGTTAGCTCCATGAGGAATCTGCATTTGACCCTGAACATTGGCGTAAATATTAATTTCTTCTATATCAGTGCGTAGATCTTTTCATCATGAACTTAGTTTGGTTGTAGGAATTAGGGCATACTAGGTTTTGTCCTCAATTTAATTTTCTGTCCCTATTAGTTTAATCATCTTTCTTTCGTTATAAAAAGTTCCAAGTGTTTTTATTACTCCTTTCAGGTGCTGAAGATTTTTCTTGATACGGCTGAAGCTGAAGTAAGGGCACTTATTTCCTTATATTCTGAAGTGGTGAGTCCTTTTCTATTAAAAAAAAAAAAAAAAAAACCATTCCCGATAGTTTTCTGGCTCCCCCTCTAAAGCTGACATTTTATTATGTCAGGGGAGAAACGCAGATTCGCTATCCCAGTACTTCGGCGAGGATCCAGCTCGGTGCCCCTTTGAGCAAGGTCTTGTGAATTTTATATTTCAATGCATAATCTTTTAAGCACATGGTAAAATGAGAAAAATATGCCAGATGGAAAATCCAGGTTGAAGTGTGAGATAAAAAAGACCTACACGTGGAAATTCAAGAGATTGATATTAGAAACCTGGCCAATGGGTAAGATTAGCAGGGTAAAATTGGTTCAGTTCAGCTTGTTTTCAGCAAAAATTAACACCTTGCAACTGAAAATCATTTATTACACACCACTTAACCAAGGTTAACAAAATCCAACCAAAACTAGCCTCATAACTACTTTCCCACCAGAGAACTTGATAAGGAATAACGACAAGGGAAGTAAGATTTGGATTATCTTGTTGATCGAATATCTCAATCAAGAGCACTTATTTGAGATTCGAATCACTCCACAAGCAAAATCGATAATGTCAAGCTTGAATGATTCTAAACATGCAATCTAAACTAATGTAAGAACACTTAGTCCTAATGATAAGAATCACTCCAAGAGAAAGTAAAATTCGGGTTACTTTGTTGATCAAATATCTCCAAGACAAGAACACTTGATTGAGATTTGAATCACTCAACAAGCAAGATCGATCATGTCAAGCTTGAATGATTCTAAACATGTTTGCAAAGAAACTTAGCCCTTGGCTAAAGGAAAGGTAAGAACACCTAGCCCTAATGATAATGAATCACTCAAAGGAAAAGTAAAATTTGGATTACCTTATTGATCAAATATCTCAAGGCAAGAACACTTGATTGAGATTCAAATCACTCCACAACCAAGATCGATCATGTCAAGTCTTAATGATTCTAAACATGCAATATAAACTATATAAAATTGCAAAGAAACTTAGCCCTTGGTTAAAGTAAAGCAAAAATGCTCTTTTTACTACATTTTCCAAGTCTACTTTACAAAGATAAGATACATCTATATAGCCTCAACATGAAAACCCATAACCTTTCATGAGGCATTTCATGAGGCATTCCAAAAGTTGTAACTTTCATATCGTATGACCATAATTAGCCACTATGTATACTTTGTGACCATAATTAGCCATCATGTAAATATAACCCTAAAGTAAATAAAAAGTCTTGAAATATATTAATGAAATACCATAACTCTAAATCATCATCTACCCAAAATGTGTAACCATCAAAGAAGGAATGAAGTTTGATTCTTCTTCATGTGACATGAATTGCAACATTTTTTGATAATTTGAACAACATTTTTTTCACATTTTCCTTGAAGTTTATATTGCCGATTGATGTCTTGGTTCATATCAGAACTACTTAAGTTTACGTAAGCTGTAGTTTATGTAATCAGCTATAGTTTAATACACAACTGTGTATGTATGTGCTGGGTTAGGTCAGTAACAACAAAAATTTAGCCCTACATACAGGTGGGTGAAAATTTGCATAAGATAAAGGTTGTCTTAGTAGCAGTAACATAGGTTAAAATTTCTCTTTAGCTTTTTTAAAAATTTCCTAATATTTGAAAAGCGAACATCTTTACTGGATTGGAAGTGCCGAATACTAAAGAGTAGCTAGAGATGAGTGTTAAATCAGCTTGTTATCTTAATTTCTGTGCAAAGAGTTGCATAGGCACCCAGATGGCAACTGCTGAGTGGCATGCAAATGATGGGGAAGTTTCATATAGTTGGGAAATAATGCTTCAAGACTTTATTCAATAGAAAATCCAACCAAATTCGAAGGCTGATGGTCTTATTTAAGAACCTAATCACAATCTTTATTATGCATCAAAGTTATTGAATACACGAGAGGGAAAACTAAGTATTAAAAGTACCAAAAGGATACTGTAAAGGATTAACCGAGGATTACCCAAGATTAACCACTAATCTTACCACATAAATTCCATCCCTCCTAAAAACTGGTCCTTAAGTTCTAAAAATGAAAATAAGAATAGGACGAGAAAGTGCTTGAATGAAAATGTGCTTCAGTCAATGGTCTAGTTCCTCGAGCGACTTCCTTCGTCTTAGCATGAGAATTTGCATCTCCATCTTCGCTTGGGGTTGTGTCAATCTCATTTTCTTGGTTTGGATATTTTTTTTTCTTGAATTTTATTCACGTGATATTCTATTTGGCAAAGTAATTTTTCAAAGCACGTTTGAGGTCTTTCATCCCCACATCGATTTCCTCCATCGAGATCTCAATCACAATCCAAAGCTTGATCTATACTCATAAGAGAAGATTCTGGTCTTTGGGCGTTCTTCTATCGCTGTAATACTCCATTCTTGGATAACTTTTGGAGCATTCTTGAAAATTCCCCTTTTCTTGAGAAAAAAAGGTACACTAAAAAGTATCCCTTTGGTTAGTAAGTGTGGCCTGTTGGACAATGAGCACGACAATAAGCACAGCTCATGAAGCTCTCTCTAGCAGTCAACATCAATGAGAGTTTTCCAGTCTTCCATCAGCAGCCACAAACGTTTGGTCTAGGCGATTGCTCTAATACCAAATTGTATCGAGTGCGTGTGTATTTTTTGTGGACAAGTAGTTCCTGTTCTCCATCACGCGCAATAATTAATTAGTAGCGACTTGAATTGTGGCCTCTTGAACGTGGGAAAGCAACTCTAATATTTCCTACATTATGGAAATTTGAGTCGAGCACATGCTAACGAATTTGTTGGCCTTTTCTTTTCAGTGACTCAAATTTTGATAGTCTTCGTTAAGATGTTCAAGAAGTCTCGAGAAGAAAACGAAAGACAGGCTGATGCTGAAAAGAGAAAAATAGAGAAGGAAGCCATGAAAGAACGAAGTTCAGTTAATGCAAAGTGAGACCATATTATGTTTTTAGTAGAAGGTAGTGCCAGACAAGCCTTATTGGTTAATTCGGTCGAATACCTGAAGAGGTGCGAATGTGAAAATCAGATGTATGATTCATAGACTTCCTTCACGGTAAGTTTCCGAATCTCTTAACAAAATGGTATAGTAGACATTCTCGACGGTATACGAACTTAAACTTGTCTGGTTTATGCTTTATAACAGCTGAGCACAAGGCAATTTTGTTCCCAGGTTGGCTCTTCGCCCTCCTGCGCTGCCATTTCTTTCATCAATATTGTGCTTTGTAAATACGTAGCGAATACCGACTCATGACAACGAGGTTAGAGCTCTGTTGATCTCAGCTTGACATTGTCATTATGGTAACAAAACTTCTCAGATAGCAACATATGGATATATATCAATTGTTGAAGATAGTTGAAATAGGGCTATGACCTTTGTACAGGTAGATATCATTGCTATATTTTGGTAGTTTTCTTGACTCGTGGTGGCTTTTGCTGCACATTTATTGTAAAGAAAAGGTTACAATTTCTAGTTCATGTGGAAAACTCCTATACTTACTGCTAAACTTCAAGTTTAATGCTCTCTTCTCCGCTCGCTCGTCCTCTCATTAAACGACACCGTATTGATCCTTCATAATCCTTAGGTCAAAAACTACTTTGCTGTCTGCATTTGACTTGAGAATCTATAAAGTTACTACTTGTTTAGAGTTCCAATTTTATGGATTTTTTTTCTCTACATGTTAATCTAAAAAATAACCCATTTGACGCAGTGTCGTGTCAAACCAACCAAAAGAAATTTCGTTGTTTTCAATTATGGAGTAGTGAACTATTTCCATTTCTGTTTTCAAGTAGGCCCTTCGACTGGTTTGAGTAAAAACATGTTTTGACAACTTTTTCTTCTTTTTTATGAAATTAAAATGCTCAAACTCGTTAATTTGGATTTGTAATGGGTGAAAGTTTTCTTTATTGCTCTCTGAAAAGGTGGGATTATGGAGATTTTAATCTTCCAATTCAAAGGAACAATACAGGATAAATTCGTAACGGGTCATAAGCGAATAATATCTTATCTACTAATGTTGTACAAATTCAAAAGAACCGTACATGTAAATACATGTAAGATACTGCATTGTTAGTGATCAAAGCAGTATTTAATCATTTATGGACAGCATGGACAATATTTACTAACGGCTGTGTGTATGTGTGTAATTTCATTACTTGAACTCAGTTTCAAACCACAACGTGTCAATGTTCTTGTCCCTTTCATACACAACTCGTATCCAAGGATTTTTGAAGCTTTTTGTTCTATAAATTAGCACGAGGACAACTTTTTGGCTGTAAGGGTGCTGTTCCTCTTTCTATTTTGCCTGTGAAGGACAACTTTTTGAGTATTGGATATCAATAATTCAATATGAAAGAACTTTTTGAACATTGGATATCAATAATTCGATCTGAAAGAACTTTTTGAATATTCGATATCAATAATTCAGTATGAAATAACTTTTTGAATGTTTGATATCAATAATTCAGTATGAAAGAGACTACTATCTCACATAAAAATGCCATATTTGCCTTCCATTTTGCCTCCCAAGAATTTCAATCACTTATTCAAACACGTAATTCATTGTTTCCAAATTCACCAAATTCAAACACGTAATTCATGATTTCACTATTCAATCTTTCTCAGTGATCATACAAAATAATCAGAAAGGATAATTTGGATCGCAATATCCTAAATAATACATGATATATGCAATCGCCTGCAAGTTTATTTCAAACAGATAGCATAGCAGAGAGACATTGGCGTGCAGACGGCATTTTATTAGTGGAATTAGAACATTAACCCATAAGACATCTCAAGATGCAGTGTTACTAACTGATGCTTAATTTAAGGAACTGAGATTTTGCTTCTTTTTTGTTTTTCTATTTATCACCATTCTAAAACTAGGATGATAAATGTGACTACGCTACTACGACTTAAAGCACGTATCAAAGCAGAGAATGAACTTACAAGATCTTTGGCCTGCCATTGCATCGATTGTTACAAGTCTCCAACGCGTCGTTATCGTCTCAGAAAGATTCTTCCTCTCTTTGGACCTGAATGACCATTGAATTCCCATTAATATACCATGGTTTCTGTTCGGTCTCGGTTGGCGAAATGGAGATCAGGGAGATCACCGCTAACAGAGAATTTGAGCCATCTCTTCTTTTCGACATACTTGAGACCGGGTTGCAACAATAAGCCGATTGCAACAGCAGCTAGACTCACAATCATCACTTTGACTGTGGAAAGGGCCAACACTATGCATATTAGTATTGTAGGAGGGATACACATCAAGATCGATCCAATCGTTCCGACAGGTATCTTGTAAGGCCGAGATGCAGCTGGATGTTTAATCCTTAGCTTGACAAAAGCTAAGAATTCCAGAATCATTCCAAAGCAGTACAAGAAGTTCTCCGCTGCTATGATTTCCTGGAAGCTCAACCATGAAAGCAAAACAACGCCTGAGGCTGAAAATAGTATCCCAGTCAACGGTGTCCCGTGACGAGACCGTTGGCTGAAGAACTCAGGTAGCATACCGCGTTCTGCCATTCCGAGAAGTTGGAAAGAATCACTGCTCATCTCTGCTACAAACATTCCCATATTCGACATAGCAGCAGCCCCTTGGATCCACCAACTCAACCAAGCTCCCCCTATAATTTTGGCAACATCAGAGAAGTAGCCATCGGTCCACAGTTCACGATTAAGCGCAATGGCTCCCGTCCCACTCAAAAGAGGCAAGAAGTAACTGAGAACAACCAAAATCAAGGCATAAAAAAGTGCTTTAGGGAGTGTTTTGTTTGGGTTTTCCACTTCTCCAGCCAATGTGCTAATAGAATCCCAGTAATTCAAATTCCAGAAAAGAGTGTTCAAATACAGATTCCAGTCGACATCCCTTAGGTTCACCACAAACCATCTAGAAGGCTGTAGTTTCGGAATAGACACGAGTCCCATAACTACAAAAGGGAGGATTGAGAAAGCACCAAGGATTACAGCAACCCAACCAACAATTGTTAATCCTCTATAATTCATGTAAGTGAGGACCACTGTCAAAGCCAAGACCGCAGCGACTCGTGGAAGACCTTCACCGAGAGCTGGGATCTCTGACTTCAAGTAATCGAGAAACAAGACAGGATATAAAGCATTATCAATAACTCCACTAAGCCATTTCATCCAACCCTGCTGAAATCCCCAAAATGGACCCAATGCAGAAGAAACCCAAACCACATAACCACCGTTTTCAGGAAACATAGTCCCCATCTCAGCAGTTATCAATGCTTCAGGAATACTCCATATAAGTGGAAAGACCAAAAACCCAAGAAGAGCCAACAGAGGACCAGCTGCCCCAACACTATCCTCAACTCCAAATGGACCCCCCGAAACCTCATAGAAGATGAGAAACACAAGAGGCAACACAGAAACTTTCTTTGCATTATTCACTGAAGGCGAAGGCAGTTCGCCAACCGAAACATACTCTGCACGATTTATCTCTCCCATTGCAACAGAAGTTTGTCTGGCTGGCGAAGACCTCAATTTCTGCACAACCCACAAAGTGACATCATGACTAGGAAAGCTAAAATCCTCATATCACATTCAAACTCGAGTACAGAACAAACAAGAACATAATATTCTCAGTCACTTAAACCAAGAAAGCTAAAATCCACATCTCACATTCAAACTCGAATACAGAAGAAACGAGAAAACAATATTCTCAGTGCAGAGAGAGATGTTTGACATTCATCCATACGCAATCTCCGCTTCTATTTTGATATATAGTTTGCCCTTCTAACCATAGGTTTCAGGATGACAACCAAAGACTAAAGCCCGGTCTAAGCAAGATTGTCGAGACGCCTACGTGTGGGGTCATTGCTGACACCCCTTGCATTCGAAACAATGAAAAAAAAAAAGAAAAAAAGAAAGCAGACAGGAACCCTTAATTCTCTAAGCAAGCTAAGCAAGCTGGTTTTGAGTTATTGTTTCTAACACCCTAATTCTCTTGTTCTCTTGTTGGCTACAAAATAGATCTTGTTCTATTGTTGATCAAAAATTTCTCTAGGACCAATAGAGAATCGGAGTTGGAAGAAGGGGAAGGTATAATATCCTCGCTCTCAATCACTTAAATCCATATCTCACATTCAAACTCGAATACAGAAGAAAGAAGAACACAGTATTCTCAGACACTGAAACCAAGAAAGCTAAAATCCACATCTCACATCCAGACTCGAATCCCGAAGAAACAAGAACACAATATTCTCAGTAACTTATACCAAGAAAGTCCCCAACCTACATCTGATAATAACCATAGCAAGTAATTCCCTGTAATTAACACTCCAAATACGCATCAAACTCATAACTCATACTAATCCGATACTGCAGTACAACATCCAGATGCCGTATTCACTATACAAAAAAAAAAAAAAAAAAATTAAAATTAAAATAGCAAGAGCCCCAAAAAAGACGAAGAAGACACAACAGAGAATTCCAAATGAAATACCAAACCAAAAAAACAGAACGAAAATTCCAGAAAACCAGAAATCGTGATCTTAAGACAAACAAAGAAACGAAATCTTGAATTTAAAAAGAAAGAAGAAAAAAAAAAAGATCAAGATCTTGAGGTAAAAGCGACGTCCGAAAGAACAAGTGAACAAAAGAAGAATGAAGCAGAAGAGAGAACAAACCATGAAGGAAAATGAATCGCCGGAGGTGAGGGATGCATTACTGCAATATCGCCTCCGCCGTGGAACAAACGGAGAAAACTACCGCCATGAGCCCATAAAGCACCACGGAGTTTCAGAACTTTAACATACAAAACAAAAGAACAACGAAGAACAAAAGAACAAAAGAACAACGAAGAACAAAAGAACAACGAAGAACAAAAGAAAAGAAAATAAAATTTCCGAAATTCTACAATTTAATATATATATATATATATAGCTTTTTTTTTTTTGTAAAAAATAAGATTATTTTAATTCAAAAGGTCAAAAATCGTACGTGGCATTTAGGAAATGACGAATATTTCCATTTCGCAAGGTGTTCCCCTTTTGAATCTTACTGTGCCACGTCAATGAATCTCCTTTCCTTGTTTTGACCTAATTTGTGGGCCCCACTGTCCACGTAATATTATCTATTGCCAAAGTAATACAAAATTGTGATTACTAATATTCTAAAATTCGCCCAAATCATTTTATCTAATATTTAATTCTACTCAAAACTACTTTATTAATTTTTTTCAAATTAAAATAAATATAATAATTAAAACCATTATTTTAAAAAAATTTAAGGACTGAAATAAATAAAATAAACAAAGAATTTTCTCATTTTTTAAAAAATAATTAAAGATTAAGAAATCTTTAGCCATTTTTGTTTGTGATGTTTAATTTTTTTAAAATAATTTATAAAAATTATACGGACTTTTTAAATCTCTAAACTTATTTTAAATTTGCCTAAAAAACATTTATATTTATTTTTAAAATAATAAAAAATTCGAATTTCAAAACTTTTGATGGACCGTTAAACTATGATTACCTTATAGATATTTATATTTAATCATTAATTTTTTTAATATATATATATTATAATTTTAAAAAGGAATGTTTTTTATGATGGAATCAGAATTTTTCTCCACGAAAGCACTTCTTAAGCTTTACTATTTTCACGCCTACCTTTGAGGATTGGATTTAATTAAATACACGTCACATCCACACATATATATATATACTTATTACATTATATTATATTATATTATATTATATTCTTTGGTGGGATAAATATATATATATATATATATATATATATATATTTCATAATATTCAAAATTATATTATATTCTTGATGAACATTAGCGTTAATTAATTTGTTATTTAATAAAAATTTAGTCCAGATAAGAACATATTATTCATAAATTACTTGAAGCGATTTTTTTTTAAAAAAGAAGATTGACCTTTAATGTCAATTTAATATACTAAATTTAACATATTTCTCTTTTAGACCTAAATTTTTATTTTTATTTTTTTTAAAACTTATATTTAAATTTTTATTTTTAATTTTATTCTACTTTGATCCTTAAATTTTTAAAATAAATTTAATAACTATTTTAATCTTTAAATTTTTAAGTTTGTTTTATTTTATTTCTTGGCTATTAAAATATCTCGTTTAGTTTTATTTTAAAAAGGTGTATATATATATTTAAAATTTGTAACGGCGGTTAATATTTATAAGCTATTAAAAAAATTAAAAAAAATAATTAAAACTCCTTAAGGTTCGCGCCGAAAGGGAATGGTTTACGATTCCGAATCCCAATTCCAACGCCCAGGGAGATCTCTGTTACTAGCGATGGCTTAAGAAATTCAAAGAACGCTAAGAAGAAGCATAATCAACAAACAAGCACACGCAAACCAGAAGAAGGATTAATCGCATAGCAGAAGCAATAAATCAGATTTTCCTCTTTCTTTTCACTTCTAAGTTGCGATTCTCAGTAGCGTTTGTTTACCTGGTGGTTGGAATCGCCGACTATCGGCGGTTCAGTTTCTGCACGGCGGAGCTCCTCCTTGGTGCTGTCGCAGTGAAGCGGAGAGCCAGCGCCGGTCGACTTAGGTTGAAATTCCTTCTCGCCAAGCTCCGCCGCGGATGCAGTCTGCTCTGGTTTCCGATCGATCTGCGAAGTCGAAATCGGCGCTTCATCTCCGTCTCTCCTCATCAAAAGCGATTGAAGATTTGAAATAATCTTTACTTGATCATTCAACTTCAAGTCCGCACAGAGGCGGTTAGGACTTGATCGTGCTCGTGGATTAGTGCGCGCGCGCGCGCGCGAGAGAGAGAGAAATTGAAATGAAGACGCAAGATGAACTCGGATTTGAGAGTTTGTGGAGCAATGGCAATTAGTTTGCTTGTATTTATAGAGGAATCTAGAATTTATGGCTAATTGGACCATAACAACCGATTACCGACTGTTAATCAGCTTTTTAAGTTTTAAATTATTCCTTAATTTACTCTCAGCAAGAACTTAAATAAATCTACGTTAATCAACAATTAATTAATTAATTAATTAATTTATTTATTTTGTATTCAATTCCTTTATGAATGATATATTTGCTATGGTAAAACATAATTTTATGGTAATTACACATTGTGTGCTCGAGTAATTCGCCATCATAGTGAACTAAAGTAGTGATCCAGGTCATTCTGCGGGTGACCCTCCATTTTATTGTTCGGTTCCTTACAAGAACCAATGTGAGATCCTACATCGATTGAGAGTGGAATGAGTGCAATGAGGATGTTGGCTCCGAAGCGGGTGGATCGTGAGATCCCACATTCGTTGGGGTGAGGAACGAAATATTATTTATAAGGATGTGGAAATCTCTCTAGTAGAGGCATTTTAAAAATCTTAAGGGGAAGCCCGAAAGGGAAAGTCCAAAGAGGACAATATATGGTAGCAGTGTGCCAGTGAGGATGCTGTGTCCCAAAGGGGGTGGACACCGGGTGGTTTCCCCGCGAGAATGTTGAGTCCCGAAGGAGAGTGGGATTGTGAGATCTCACATCGATTGGAGAAAGGAACTAGTGCCAACGAGGACGTTAGGCCCTGAAAAGAGATGGATTGTGAGAACCAAAATCGATTAGAGAGAGGAACTAGTATCAGCAAGGACACTGAGCTTGGAGAGAGGAACAAACTATTCTTTAAGAATACAAACGTCTATTATTTATTTATTGATTTTTTTTTTATTAGCATAAAAATTATTTGTTTATTGATAAACAATAATTGTGTTTAATAAGTACAAACATGTCACGCTTAAAATTATTGTTATTTGTTCCCTATGGAGGGGACAAATACAAACGAAATCAAGTGGAAAACTATAATTCTTTTTTATTTTAATTTTCAAGGCCTTTCAATATTTAAGCATGCTTCAACGATAAATTTGTAATAAAAATCGAACGTCGCGTTACAAAAACAAGAGAAAAGTTGTGCATTAGTACGATATTAAGCCCCGAGCTTCGATAATTAAGAGTATTGTATTTTGGACGTAACGATACATGTTTTCTCTCCCTTTATTTACAGAGAGGTTTAGAAGTGTAATGGAAGGCAAGGGTTGTCGGGATTCTCGAGTGAGAGTGAAAATGGTCGATTGACAAAAGTACACTCACACATGGTGCGATTATTGGGGAAGGTATAGATTAGCAATTCTCTCGCTGATCGGAATTTATTTTGCTGCTTGGTATTTTACATGGGTTCTAGATCGGGAGTCAAAATTCGGATTCGACACCTGATGACCATAACATTCGACTACATCTCCTGCAACATGGTTATGTTACTTACTTCTCGCTTCTAAGAGTGAAGACTATCCTCACATAACGCCTCATGCCCAGAATCAGAGCAGGACTCAAAATCCGAATTCAGCACCTTATAGCCTCGATATTCCACTGCATCTCCCGACATGGTCACCTTACTTACTACTTGCTTCTAAGAGTGAAGACTATCCTCACGTAACGTCTCATGCCCAGGAATCGGAGCAGGATTCGAAATCCGAAGTCGACACCAAATAACCTCGACATTCCATTGCATCTCCTACGACATAGTCACGTTACTTACTCCTTACTTCTAAGAGTGAAGACTATCTCCACGTGACGCCCCATGCCCAAGAAATGGAGCAGGATTCGAAATCCGAATTCGGCACCTGATAGTCTCAAGATTCCACTGCATCTTCTGCGACATAGTCATGTTACTTACTCCTTTCTTCTAATAGTGAAGACCGCATATCGTGCAAGATGGTCACATTACAATATTATATAACTAATAAATTTACACATATTAATAAGTACTTTCAAATAACTACCAAATATATATTTTTTTTATATTTTATAATTATTATTTTATGATCATTTGAGACAAGGTGCCTCGATCAAAGCTAAAGTCATCCATGGTGTTCGGATCAAACCTCAAGCTAGACATAGTGTCTTGATCAAATATCGAGCTAGACATGGTGTTTGAAGTCCAGACATGTTAGGTGCATTATCTTGAGTTACTGTTTCACGTATTTTGGTCCTAATACCTAGCCATGAGTTCCATAGCCTTCTTGAGTTGACTAGGTATCTTGTAGTGACGGATAGGGCGCAACCTCTATTCGTGCACTAACCAACCGAGTTTAGGGTCTATTGTTAGACATGTCTTAGTTGTCACCCATAGAGGATTTCAAGAGTCATAGAGAGTATACTACTGAAGTACTATCGGTGGTGCCTAGTGGGGTAGTGACGGGTAGTTTTACTGTTATAGCTTGAGTGGCGTAGTGACATGTAGTTTTATTGTTATAGTTTGAAAAGACAAAGTAATAGGTTACTTTGCTACAGGTAGTTTTAGTGTTTTAACCCGATAAGGGTACATGAGTAGATAGTTTACTATTCCAATTTGGAAAAACATAGTGAAGGTAGTTTACTGATCTTAGAAATAAGTAGATGTTTGCTTGACACCATTAGGGAGAATCTACTGATTAGAGCTCAGTAGGTAGATATGTATGAAGTACGATCACCGTTTAGAGTAAAAAAGGCTCCTTTAGACTTGTGAATATTACCCTAGAGCCTTTTCACGGGTCTCAGCACTTGAGACGCACTTTATGCAAGACTGCCGAGGCTTCATAATTGATCATACTGAATAAGAAAAGTATGGAAAAATATCTCGTAATGTATCGAGACAAAATATTAACCAATTTTATTTATTTATTTATTTATTATTATTATTATTTGCTATTTTTGCAATTATTTTGTTCACATTTTAAAATATTTTAATTGGATTTCTATTATTATTAAATAACTATAAAATATATATTGTTTTTTTATATTTTACTATTATCTTTTTACTTTTTTAAATATTTTAATCAGATTTCTATTACAATCAATTAATTATAAAATATTCTTTTTAATATTTTACTATTAAATTATCTTTTTGGGTTTTAAAATATTTAAATCAGATTTTTATTACAATCAAATATTATCTTTTATATATATTACAATTATCTTTTTTTAGGTTTTAAAATATTTTAATGGAATTTTTATTACCATCAAATAACCATAAAATATTCTTTTTAATATTTTACAATTATCTTTTTTACGTTTTAAAATATTTTAATCAGATTTTTATTCCTATAAAATAACTACATACAAACCTATAAAAGCTCGTTCCAAGAATATCAAGAAATACATTTACGAGAAATACATTCCCAGAGTCTTTCTCAAATACTAATGGATTCTCATGATTGCCCTCTCTTGCCCGTGGGAGTGAGATTCAAGCCTACTGATCCGCAACTTCTTCAATATCTACACTGGAAAATTCATGGCCAACCATATTTCAAACGTGCAGTCTTGGACTGTGATCTTTATGGAGAAATGGAGCCATGGGAAATCTGGCTACGGTTCGGAGGCATCGACGGCGAACATCTCTATTTCTTCACCAAACTCAAGAGGTCCACCAATAACTCTGGACGTTTGTCGGCGCATATCAACCGCAAGGTTGGCTTGGCCAACGGTACATGGAGTGGCGAGAACTCAGCCAGTCCAATTTTTGCTACCAAAACCGATAATACAATAATCGGCTATTGCAAACGCTTTAGGTTCGTTTTGTCATTTTGATTTCAATTTTTGATAGATTCTTTAACCTTATGTTTGTGTCCTTTGAACATTTTAGGTACGAAAATGTCCAATTGCCCGAGCGTCATGGCGAATGGATTATGCATGAATATAGCTTGCATCAAGATTCGATACAACAAGCTGTAGATTTAGATTATGTTTTATGCCGATTCAAAAAGAATGAAAGACTTAAAAGAAAATTACAAAAAGATCTCGAGGAGCAGCAACATAGCAAGAGAAGAATGACCACCTGAATTCTTTCATAGTGGAAGTCGTGCACTACAACTAACACTTCAGATGATCCAACCGATTTTAGAATATTAAATATTTGAATTTTATTAGATTTTAGTTATTTATGTAATATTTGAGGAAGATAGATATTTTTTTTAAAATAATTAATAAAATAGAGATTTCGGTTGTAAAATCCAAAATATTAACTAACCTCTCTAATTTCAAAAGCCTTAAAATTCTCTTATAATATTTTCCCTTCAAAATTTTATGATAAAATAATAATAATAATAATATTAATATAATTAAAAAAATAGAAAATCAATAATTTATATATCCTTATTCATTAATATATTATTACTAAATAATTAAACATTTAATTTAATCTAAAGTACAAAAAAATAAATTAAAGACATTATTCTTTTTTTTTTTAAAGTTAAAAAATGTAAGGATATTTTTATTAATTTAGTTTTTTTTTTTTTAAAATTTATAATTTAGCCCTATTTAAAACAAAAATATAAAATGGAGGGAAATGGGGTGCACGCGCCAAGAATACTACTAGCTCGATTAGGAGAGGCGAATGAGACGACGGTAGGGCAGCCGAACACCGGCGCTGAGATCGGCGGAAACTCATGCAAATTCTTCTCAGTTCAGAACCTCAAAGCCTTTCCAGTTTCGTAAACGACGGTTCATCTTCAGGTGTCTTGGGAGTCCATGATTGTTGCTGTCTCGACCTTCATTTCCATTATCCGCTCCCCCGAGCCCCTCACATGATTCTGACTCTAGAGTTTCTGTTCTGATTGCCTTTGTTCAAAACCTGGTCTATAATTTGCGATCGAGAGATGAACACGGAAGAGGTATTAGAGGAGCTTCTGAACGTAGAAGTGCAGATAAACGAAGTCCAAGGTGCTTGAGTAGTCATTATCTTCTCTATTTTTGCGTTCCTTTATTCTTTATAATGTATGCCTGAATTTCCATTGGTGTCATTGCTGTTTCTGTGTTTCAATTCGTGTTAACTTCTTGCATGAGTTAAAAGTTCGATAAAATCTTTATATGTACTGGTGGAATTCCTCAATGGAACTGAAAAATTGGGTTGGTTGAGGAAGCATTGAATAGTCACGTAGTAGCTTAGTGTTGAAGATTGTTGGGAGGGAGTCCCCATTGGCTAATTTAGAGGATGATCATGGGTTTGTAAGTAAGGAATACATCTCCATTGGTATGGGCCTTTTGGGGATGCCCAAAGCAAAACCATGAGAGCTTATACTCAAAGTGGACAATATCATACCATTGTGGAGATCCGTGATTCCTAACATGGTATCAGAGCCATGCCCTTAATTTAGCCATGTCAATAGAATCCTATAGTGTCGAACAAAGAAATTGCTAGCCTCGAAGGTGTAGTCAAAATTGACTCATGTGTCGAACAAAGGGTATACTTTGTTCGAGGGCTCCAGAGAAAGGAGTCGAGCCTCGATTAAGGGGAGACTGTTCAGGTGCTGCATAAACCTCAGGGGAGGCTCTATGGTGTACTTTGTTTGGGGGAGGATTGTTGGGAGGGAGTCCCACATTGACTAATTTAGAGGATGATCAAGGATTTATAAGTAAGGAATACATCTCCATTGGTATGATGCTTTTTGGGGAAACCCAAAGCAAAGCCATGAGAGCTTATGCTCAAAATGGACAATATCATACCATTGTGGAGATATGTGATTCCTAACAGTTAGAACCTCCCACATTGCCGAAGATGATCGTGTTTTATGTTTGTATAATGGATTATGTAATTCATTTCTTTTGGGTTGTTCTCGCATTTCGACTTATGCCTTATCTATCTTTCTGCAGCTGAAATAAATATTCTTCTGGAACGCCAAGACAATTTGTACCAAAGAAAATCCGAGCTGCAGTCCTTGTTAGAACTCTGTAAAGAAACAGAAGATTCCGTCAGCCACACAGGCACTTCTACGAATTCAGAAAACTGGTCTGGTCCATTTAAATGGGATTCCGAAGCGAATGATGTTAAGTTGAACATCTTTGGCATATCCACATATCGTGCAAACCAGCGAGAGGTAAGTATTTTCTTTTTGGTTTTTTTTTTTCTCATATAGGTTATATCTTTGATTCTGTTGTTTATCAACTAGAAATGGTCAAAGATTAAAGTGAACAGAGAGCAGGCCATCTTGTTGTTAAATGCAGGCTTTGGTGAAGCATGTTCTACGTTTTCACTGGAATATAAATAGAGTTGCTTACTTTCCCTTAGTAGGAGTAAGGGAAAAATGCGAAATCACCTGTAGCCTAATTCAACATATGAATCAAAGCTCTAACTACCACTGATCTCTTCTACTCGGAAAACAATTCAAACCTATCTATTTTATTCATTTGATTGTTCTTATAAAGAAGAACACGACTTTTCCACCATTATTCAAGTTTATAAATATTTACCAGAGAATGAACTAAGGACAATATGTTTGAACTGTTGAAGTTGTCTTTGTGATGCTATTGTTTTCCGTTTGTGAGTGGATTTACTAATTATTGCATAATAGTAGATTGTCAATGCTGTCATGAGTGGGCGAGATGTTTTGGTGATTATGGCTGCTGGAGGTGGGAAGAGTCTTTGTTACCAGTTACCAGCTCTTCTATATGATGGACTTGCTCTGGTTGTCAGTCCTTTACTTTCTTTGATTCAGGATCAGGTACCTCATAGTTACATTTTTCGTGTTTTAGTGTAAGTTCTGTTAAGTAGAGTGACATACTGAGTAGGTTTGATCAGTTTGGATAACAAGTTTATACTTTTTTTCAAATTTATATATGTTGGAATAGAAAATATCTCGGTCTGCGGGTTTTGTTTGATTTAGAAGAAATCAATACTTTTGGTTGTTTTTAGTTTTTCTGTAACCAATGCATTGGTTCAACATTGATTTTGGAGAAAAAGAGGAGCGCAGGTATTGGTTTCATTAAGAACACCCATATTTCACTTCTCCCAATAATTTTTCTAGGTAAACCATATCTTTTGATCAAGAACACCTTTTTTCAGGTTATGGGTTTGGCTGCTTTAGGAATTTCAGCATCTATGCTTACTTCAGCTACTAGTAAAGAAGATGAGAAGTCCATATACAAGAATCTTGAAAAGGGTGAAGGGAATATGAAAATATTATATGTCACACCAGAAAAGATATCAAAGAGCAAGAGATTTATGTCTAAACTTGAAAAGTGCTATCATGCTGGTCGTCTTTCTCTTATTGCAATTGACGTGAGTATATCTATCAACACGTGTTATCTATGTTTCTTACTATGGTTACCATCACATTACCGCCTTACCCTTCAGCGAATTATTCCTGTTGTTATCGAACTTTAAAATGTCAAACAAAGGAATAACAAAAATGTATTTGGTTTTGAACGTTGGTAGCTTCTTCTAGCCTATCGTTATTTTTAAATAGGAATGAAGGAATGTAAATATAAAAACTCGAATAAAGAATGTGGGAGGGAATAAGATAAGAAAATCTATGAAGAGAGATTGAAATTACAAAATGCTGCAAAGGATTCAATTTATGACAGTTATAGAACAAAAGAAATGATCAAATATAGCAAGACCAGACAATTTCTCAGAAATTTTCTCTTCGGAAAATGGCTCCATTGTGAAAACTGGTGGCTTCTTCGTTTTTTAGCATTGATAGATGTTATTATCATTACCAAAGCAGATGATAGTGTTAAAAGTACCAGGACACTTTCTCAAAATGGAAAAAAAGAGTTCTCTACATCTGTACTTTTAGGGTGAAAAGAATACTTGCATGGTGAAACCATTCCACAGTTGGTGCAGCCGACCTTAGTAAATAACAGATAGAAGTATATGCACAAGGAATATTTTCTCATAAAGAGCATTAATATGTTTCGAGAAGTTAAAGACTCAGGCTGGAATTAGTTTCTGATTGATAAAGAAAAACATTATTCTGGTCTTTGCTACAACATGATTTACAAGATTACGAACTGCAGGTTCCTATTTCCCAATCTCCAAGATTTCACCATTCATATACATTAAAAGTTATTCTTTCAGCAATATACTTTATGCCATTATCGTTAATCACGATCATAACTATTGAATTTCTTGTTTCAGTACCTTCGTAAAATTCCCAAAACTAAAGCTTTTAGGTTAGAGTTAATATTTTTATTAGTTCTTAAAAATGAAATCTTATACATTAATATATCTTTTTTGGTTTATTGGTACTCACCTTTTAGTGAATAATGAGTTTGCACATGCAAGAAAGGATTTTTTTTAATCTATTTGTCTTTCTCTGTAGGAGGCTCATTGCTGTAGTCAGTGGGGCCATGACTTTCGACCTGACTACAAGAATCTTGGTATTCTGAAGACTCAGTTTCCAAATGCTCCTATGATTGCTTTGACTGTATGTTATTATTCTACTTTTGTGGAAAAAGTCTATCTTTTCTATTCAATCTTTTTAACGGACTACATTATGAATTAAATATCCTGTTATATTCTTTTAGGCAACTGCCACTCAAAGGGTCCGAAATGATCTGGTTGAGATGCTTCGCATCCCCAAATATGTTAAATTTGTCAGTACAGTCAACAGGCCGAATCTCTTTTACATGGTATACTGTAAACATTATCAAAAAAAAAAAAAAAAAAAAAAAAAAAAAAAAAAAAAAAAAAAAAAAAAAAAA
>NW_019272048.1:1250402-1252304 GCF_002738345.1 Cucurbita maxima | reverse complement strand
AAAAAAAAAAAAAAAAAAAAAAAAAAAAAAAAAAAAAAAAAAAAAAAAAAAAAAAAAAAGAAGTCTTTGGGAGATTCCTACTTAATGATTCAATCATTGTACTACAGGTACGGGAAAAGTCGTCGGTTAGCAAGGTGGTGATTGATCAAATAGCTGAATTTGTACAAGAATCTTATCCAAACAATGAATCGGGTATAATATACTGCTTTTCCCGAAAGGAGTGTGAGCAGGTCTGTATCGACACTCTGTGCGCTATCTGGATCATTTTTTTTTTTAAGAGACAATTTCATTGATGATTGAATTTTACAAAACGGATGTGGTGTTTTCAAAAGACCTTCCCCAATTTGCAATGAGGGAGGTATAACTATAGGAAGTAAAAATATTAGATAGTTTACACCAATATGTGCGCCATCTGGTTCCTGGTTCAGGAATTCGTGGTTGGTTGACTTTTCTTTGTTTGGTTACAGTTCATGCCCACTCGTAATGAACCCCTGCCCGCCCCGACGTGGAGTATCATCATAGTAAACCTTTACACATGGCTTAACGAAAAATATTTCTAAAACATGTACAATATATTATGAAAGTCTAATGGGAGAACTTTTTTGCATGCTTTTGTCCGTTTCTTAGAGTCAACGGACAGTTTAATTCAGTTCCCATAGAAAAGTTTAGAAGCAGATTTGCGAATTGTTTATCTCATGCAAGTGCTACTATTTTTCGCAAGGGTTTGTAATTTGACCATGGTTGTGCTTTATGCATTGTCTGGTTCATCTAATGTAATGTGGGATCTTGTTTATACATGACACTAGAAGCTTGTGTTTCTCTTATTTCTTCAAGAATTATAGGTTGCAAAGGAGTTGCGTGTGAGGGGCATTTCTGCTG
The DNA here is from genome assembly GCF_002738345.1 of Cucurbita maxima. NCBI lineage: Eukaryota > Viridiplantae > Streptophyta > Magnoliopsida > Cucurbitales > Cucurbitaceae > Cucurbita > Cucurbita maxima. Next base: position 1,251,425 of record NW_019272048.1, on the reverse strand, counting down.
ACCATTATCATGCAGACATGGATTCTGTTGCACGTGAGAAAGTTCATATGCGGTAAAGTCATTCCGCTCGCCGGTCAATGTTTATGAATCTGTACTTTCTATTCGGTAATTTGGGAGAAAGCTTTCCACATGTCATGGCGGAACATCTTTACTAAATAATATAAAAGTGTAAAACCAAGACGTGAGCATGGCCAATCATCACTTTCTAAAAAACATGAACATCACTGCGTTATATGATATGGATGTAGATGCCCAAATCTCTAATAAAATAACGTATCACAATTTAAATGAGTAAAGCTACTTGGACATCTCTATTTAAATTTCTGCTTAATTCTTGATTCAATTTACCAAAGTTTCTTTGATATCTTGTAAATGTTTTCTATCACAGGTGGAGCAGTTCTAGGTTGCAGGTTATTGTTGGCACGGTATGCATAATTGAATTTTCCTCGTCTCCTTTCTTTGGGGAAGTGTTATTGGGCAAAATACACTTTTGGTCCCTGAAGTTTAAAGTTGATATCTAGAATCATTTAGAACCATTTCTCAAACATTAGGGACCAATGTGTTCGTTTTGGAACTTCAGATATCAAATAGACATTAACTTCAAACATCAGGCACCAAAAGTGTATTTTGCCTCTATTTAGAGGGACTCTGATTTCATTCTAAAACATAAAGAAGATACAGTTACAAGCATTTAACCAAAGGCAAGGAGATTAAATATCACTTTCCAATGAATAAGTGGAAATGGGAACCTTGTTTACCGAATGGTTGATAAATAACATGTTATGTTTGGTATTGAGAATGGTTTTTCTAAAATGTGATTTAGATTTTTTTATGTATTACCTAAATTATATATATGTATTTTAATAATTTGATTAATTGTATTAAATTAAACTAAATCTATTAATAAAATTGGTTTTTTTATAAAAAGTGAGTAATTAAAATTTGTATTAATTATTACTAGCAAGTTTAGGATGAAATGCTTAGTAGTAACATATATTTTGTAACCCATTCCGCTCCCCCCCC
>NW_019272048.1:1232171-1250166 GCF_002738345.1 Cucurbita maxima | reverse complement strand
CCCCCACACACACACACACACACACACACACTTAATTATTGCATACCAAATGTTCCTATCCCCAATGCTAAGAAACAGCTACTGGGCACAACATTGAAAAAGAGGAAATTCAGGAACCCAGTTTAGGTGACCCTTTGAGATCATGTAAAGAGTGAACGTATTTTTGATTTTTTAGCATCTTGGTTCGTATAAGCATTGCATTGGTTAACTGATCTAATAGCTTGAAGTGCTTTGGCATTTCAGGTAGCCTTTGGTATGGGAATCAACAAACCAGATGGTTAGTTTCTTGCTAATTTATGGTTTTAACAATGTTGCAGGACTTCTTCCTCTTTTTATTTTACAGCCGAATTTTTTTTGCCGATAATGTTAGCTATTTTTGGATAGCCTTAAGTGATAATACTTGTTTGGTCATTTTTAAAATCTAGTGGTTGAAATTTGTGCAAAATAGGGGATCCATTTTGCACTTGGAGTATACTTCATGTTGCATGTGATATCCCACAATGGTTGGGGGGGAACGAAACACACTTTATAAGGGTGTGGAAACCTTTCCCTAGTAGATGCATTTTAAAGCCTTGAGGGAAAGCTCGAAAGGAAAAGCCCAAAGAGGACAATATTTGCTAATGGTGGGCTTGGGCTGTTACAAATGTATCAGAGCTAGACACTGGGCGATGTGCCAGCGAGGAGGCTATTTTCCAAAGGGGGTAGACACGAGGCGGTGTGCCAGCAAGGACGCTGGGCCCCGAAGGAGGGTGGATTTGGTGGTGGTCCCACATCGATTGGAGAAAGGAACGAGTGCCAGCGAGGATGCTGGGCCCTGAAGGGGGGTGGATTGTGATATCCCACATTGGTTGGGGAGGAGAACGAAACACCCTTTATAAGGGTGTGGAAACCTTTTCCTAGTAGACACGTTTTAAAGCATTGAGGGAAAGCCCAAAGAGGACAATATCTTCTAGCGGTGGGCTTGGGTCGTTACATTGCATGTCTTGAAAATCGGGACAAAAAGGATGAACACAATTTAATGTTCCTCATCTTTGAAATTGGTGAAGGAAAGATGGGGAAAACATAGAGGAAAATGAAAATAGAAGGGAGAAAAATGAGAGAATAGTAAGGTCAATGGGTGTGTGTATTTATGTTCTAATTTTAATTTTTAAAATGCAGTAGTTTTTTTTTTCTTTGTTAAATTTATCTGGCACGTCATATCTGAACATCGACATACTCTGAAACTCATTTCTCGGTTACTGCTTGTAGTCAGATTCGTCATCCATCACAGTCTGAGCAAATCAATGGAAACATACTATCAGGTCCTTCTCTAACTAAACATACATTTCATTCAATTCTCTCCCTTTGTAACTTCTTGTGTCGCAGGAAAGTGGACGAGCTGGACGGGATGGGCTTCCATCCGAATGCCTACTTTACTATAGGCCTGGTGATGTCCCAAGACAAGTAAGTAGTTTTCGAGGCATTGGCATGAGCCTATGTGTATTATTCAACTTCCTGAAGATTTAGTAGTCTATACTGTCATCCTTGCAGAGTTCAATGGTATTTTATGAGAATTCTGGATTGGAGAATCTATATGGTATTGTTCAATATTGTCAGGTATTATCTTTACAATTAAATCGAAATGTGTTCGAGTACTTTTTTAAAATTGTATTTTTTTTAATTAATAAACAAATAATATAATTGCAGAGGTGTTTTAAGTTTACCTTTTCCCTTCCCTTATTTCTTTTTAAAGCTATTTATTTGGAAATAGACAAGATAATTTTGGAGATTTCAACTTACTTCAGATGAGAAGGAAAATTTAGCATTTGTCGTGCTCTTGATATTAAACATCTTAGTTTCATTTTTTTTACTTCATGTTAGTTGACAGTTGAGATGGTGTTTTTTTTTTTTCTTTGTGTTGCCTTCTTTAGGAGAATGCTTTACCCTTTTGTTGTCTCCTTCAATTTTATTTTCTTAAAATGTGATTGTATTTCCTCTTTCTAATTATTGCAGTCCAGACAACAATGTCGTCGCAGTGCCTTCTTCCGACATTTTGCTGAGCCATTAAAAGACTGCAATGGTACACTCCCCCCTCCCCATTTCTTTTATTTATTTATTTATTATTACCTTTTTTTTTTTTTTGGGGGGGGGGGGGGGGTCTGTTGGGGAAGGGGGTGGTTCTGCAAACACTTTCTATTTTTCTTTCTGGAAAAATAATCATAGATCTAAATTTTCAGGGATGTGCGATACGTGTGCAGTCCCCAATGAGTTTACGGAATTGGATGTCTGTTGTATGTTCCTTCAACTTTTGTTTCTGATGCCAATTTATTTTAAGTAAAAGAAGTTATTCTCTTTCCTTTTCTTTTCTAAGGAAGATTTTTCTTTTAATTTTAGTGTACTTTATCTTTTTTAATAGGTCATGCTAGAGTTATTATTTCAATGTTACAAGATGTACAGAAGACCAATCAGAGGATGACAATGTTGCAATTAGTTGACAAATTGAAAGGAAAGCGCGACGAACTAGGTTGGTTTGCTGATTTTTGATATTCTTTACTGTCCGAAGATATCAAAGGATGAGTATACAATTGATTTTTGTATTGCTATTTCACATGGTTTATTAAAGCTTAGAATGGAAGAGGCTGTTTTCGCGTTTTCACGTGCTTGCATTACATCTGATTAGCATCTCTTAGCCAAGAGAGAGAGAGAGAGAGAGAGAGAGAAATTTTGTCTTGCTTGACAATGCAGTTTGCAGAACTTCATTCTTAAGGTCTTAACGTTGTGTATAATTTCAGTTTCTGACCTAAGGAAAGAGGAGATGGAGCAACTTATCATACAACTTTTATTAGACCGTGTTTTGGTAAGGTTTCTTCCTCTTTATGTAACTTGCTATAATACATTGAAGGCCTAGGGGAAGGAGGGGGGAGGTGGAACCATGGAGGAATTTAGCGTTTTTTTTCTTCCTCGAGGTTCTCTTCAAATAAAAGATCTTTCTCCTGCCTTTTCCTAATTGAGACAAATCAGGAGTATGGTTGTAATCTCCTTACGTTCTGTTGGGATTGGAGACCTTCTTTCTGTATTCATTTTATTATATAGCTATACAAACTACTCGTGCTCTAATTGTTTCTCGATTAACATTCAATCAAGACCGATCTAACATCATCGGAAGTATAATTCTCTTCTATTCTTTTGATCGAAAATTATCTTCTATTTATGAGTTGAATTACTATGACATGTAGTTAGTTTTTCCTGTTCGTTGATTGGCTCATCTATGCTGCTGTATTATATCTTTTCTAATCCGTTTGTGGCATTGGAATAATTTTCTGTTGCTTCAGAAAGAAGAATTTCAGCATACAGCTTATGCTACAAATGCGTATATTACAGTTGGACCATTAGCCCGGCAAGTGTTGCAAGGTTAGGAATTCTATTTTTCAACAGTTGATGGCCACATGAAAACACTGTAAGTACAAGGGATTGTTTTCCCTTGTTATTGCTCTAAAGCCAGAAGTATGAAGGATTTTTTCGTTCTTTCAACAAACAAAAATTAAAGAAAAAATACTGTGTTCTAATTTCTAAACAAATTTTCAATTATTGTACTTATCTTAAAAAGTATGGTATTTGTGAGATCCCAGGTCGGTTGGGGAGGAGAGAGAAGCCATTCCTTTTAAGGGTGTAGAAACCTCCCTCTAGCCTGGGTTGTTACAAATGGTATCAGAGCTAGGACAATGTGCCAGCGAGGAGATGAGCCCCTTTAGGGGGTGGACACGAGGCGGTGTGCCAGCAAGGACGCTGGTCCCAAAAGGGTGGATTGGGGGGGTCCCGCATCGATTGGAGAAGGAACAAGTGCCAGCGAGGACCTTGGGCCCTGAAAGGGATGGATTGTGAGATCCCACATTGGTTGGGGAAGAGAACAAACCATTCTTTATAAGAGTGTGGAAACCTCTCCCTAGCAGACACGTTTTAAAAATCTTGAGGGGAAGCCCGAAAAGGAAAGCTCAAATAGGACAATATCCGCTAGCGGTAGGTTTAAGCTTTGGACTGTTATAGTATTTCTCTGTAAGAAAACTGAACTTAGAACAGTTCCAAAAAGCCTTGAATATATATATATTTGAATTTCAGAGAATTAAAAACACAGTTTGTTATCGAGCTATTACTTGCTTTCTAAGAAAAAAAATGTGAAACTGGAAAAGGATACCAAAAGATATACTAATTGACTTCGCTGTGCATACAGGGAAGAAGGTTGTGAAACTTGAGATTTCCGGCAAACAAAAGATAACTGGTGTAAAATCTAGAAGAAAGAGTGTTGCTTCATCAGGTTTAGAGTATAGACTCGACGAGCTACGCAAGGAACTTGCGTCCATTGACGGAGACATTTTCCCTCATGCAGTGCTCTCTACCCAGCAAATTGGTGTCTTAAGTGCCCAAAAGCCCACTTCCTTGGATCAGGCAAGTTTTCTTAATGTCAATTTTATTTACTGATTTCGTAAAGGTTGGCTGCTGGTTGCTTAAGAAGCCTTTACATACAGGAGTCCCGTTCAATTTAATTACAAGCATCTGAGTTTAAGAATTGCCAAAAAAAAAATCCCCTGGCTGAGATCAATTAGGACCGCACTTATAACTACTCTGTTTCCTGGTCGTCATTTATTTTTTAAATTCATGCTTGTTTCCTCGTAATCACCTTACTTAAAACCACATCATGTAAAACCTGCTTTATTTAGATCGGAAAAATCGTATGATTTTATGAAACCGTGTACTATGGCTCGAATCCGTAGGCAATCCTATGTATGATAGGAGCAGTTGACAATTGAATCCAATTTTGCCTATTATTTTCATTTTCGTATCCGTAATAGTGCGAAAAGATGGAAGGCCCAATTCTAAGTTGTTCAAGAATAGTGGCGTTGAGTGTCTCGCCTCTTTTCCTTAGGATTAGTCAGTTCTATTTCTCGATGGGGGTAAGGGAAGGGATATAACTTAGCGGTAGAGTATCGCCTTGACGTGGCAGAAGTCATTGGTTCGAGTCTGATTATCCCTAAACCCAATGTGAGTTTTTCTATTTTTATTTGCTCCTCTACCGTGATCGAATGAGAATGGATAAGAGGCTCGTGGGATTGACGTGAGGGGCTGGGGATGACTATATTTCTAGGAGCGAACTCCAAGCAAATATGGAGCGCATGGATACAAGTTATGCCTTAGGAATGTCATGCTTGTTTCAAAAACGTATTGTTTTTCCAATATGAGCCTAACTTAACTGGTACAACATTTATACCATTCGACCCAGAAAAAGAACTTTTTTTTAATTTTTAAAATTTTTCTTGGTAGCAAGTGCTTCTCTAATTTTAAGGTAATAATATTCAACTAGTTTCTTTGAACACATTGACTGCAGTTGTGATTGACCAATCCAAAATTCTGAAAATGTTATTAGATGTTTTGTTGCAGTTGGAAACAATGATTGGAAAAGTGAAGGCAGAGAAGTATGGAAATAGAATTCTTGGGGAAATAGAAAAGTGGTCCGCTGCTCAAAGCCAAAATGCTTCGCAAGAAGAGCAAGGAGATGAAGATAGGGCTCCAAAAAGACCAAAAACCATCGACACTCACGTTGTTATTGAGAGCAGCGACGAGGAAGCCTGATGAGTTCAACAAAGATTTTGTGATCAAGAACATCATGTTTCTGATCCACTGGTTTGTAGCTTTCTTCCTCATCTCTCCCCTTCTGTTTCCTATTCAAGTTCCCCTTTTTTGGTTGCTCCTGTGATGCCATGTGCCATACTTAATTTGATGCGATGAGAAGGGGATATGCTTCATTACTAATAGAACGGACCTGAGTTTTATGGGTTTAAAATTTTCAGAATTTGATTCATTCATTTTTCCTCAGAATCTTCCTTTTCCAAGGTTTAAGGAGAGTTTATAATGCCAGTATTGGAACTAGAAGTGCGGAAATGGCTTTAGAATAAGATTATTGATGATGTATCGTTCTCCTCGGTCGCATTATAACATTTGTCTGTTTTTGCCCTTCCATGGTTGGATGGATGTCACTTAAGCATCATAACATTTGTCTGTTTTTTCCCTTGCATGGTTGGATGAGTGTCACTTAAGGGTTGTCGCTTTGCTTGTCGCCATGTGAGGGTCATAACTTATTCTCTTCATAGTATAGTTGTGACACATGGTTTTAAATGATACACTATTCTCCTCGGTCACATCATAAGACTCGTCTATTTTTGCCTTGCGTGGTCGGATGGACGCCACTTAAGGGTCGTTGTTTTGCTTGTCGCCATGTGAGGGTCACTCACAACCTACCCTCTTCATAGTATAATTGTGACACATGGCTTTAAATGATGCACCATTCTCCTCAGTTGCATCATAACACTTTCTGTTTTTACTCTTGCGTGGTCGGATGGACGCCACTTAAGGTCTTCGCTTTGCTTGTCGCTATATAAGGGTTACAACCTATTCTTTTCATAGTATAGTTTTGATACATGGCTTTAAATGATGCACCGTTCTCCTTGGTCACATCATAACACTTGTCTGTTTTTGTCCTTGTGTGGTTGGATAGGCGTCACTTAAGGGTTGTTGTTTTGCTTGTCGCCATGTGAGGGTCACAACCTACTATTTTCATAGTATAGTTGTGACACATGGCTTTAAATGATGCACGGTTCTCCTTGGTCACATCATAACACTCGTTTGTCTTTTGCCCTTGTGTGGTCGGATGGACGCCACTCAAGGGTTCTTGCTTTTTTTGTCGTCATGTGAAGGTGACAACCTACTCTATTCATAATATAATTATGACACGTGGCTTTAAATATGACTTTAAAAGTATCAAAATGAAGTTTTAAGAATGGAAGGCATATGAGTTAAGATGCGTGTGCACATTGAAATTTGGAATCTAAGCATATAGGCTTGTTAGGTGCGTACCCTATAGCCTAGTAGAAGCTCGTTAAGGTAGGAATGGGCTTATAAATGTGTGTAAATAAACAATTTTATAATTTCAAATTATACTAAAGAAAAAAAAATTAATAAATATTGTATTTTGGGTAATAAAATCAATTTGTTTTTGTTAAATTAGGATATTTATTATAAATTATATAAACATATATTCAAGCTATGTTTAGTGGTATCTTACTCCAAGTTTGATGGACTAAAATTATCGAACATATTTTAAATATGCATAATTTGAATTAGTTTTGAAGCTATCGAAAACGCATTGTTTTTTGAATTTCTATTGCCTACCAAAAAGGTGATCATTTTGGACCGTGCATACTGATTTTAGTGATTTGTCATACACTCCCGTCAATGAAGATAAGTAAAAAGGGTTCTCTCCAATGTGAAAATAAACAAAACGAGCATGGGGTCATGGGTAACACATCCTAGACAAGCATGATTAGAATATTCGATATGTAGCCATAGACAACACGCTTTGAACAAACATGACCGTGAAGAACTTTAAGAAGTGTTTAATAAATTTCAAACTTTAAAAATATTAAAAAAAATAGTTATTTTGTCTAATCTAACCTTTTTTAATTTCATAATTTCTAGTTTTTGTCTTTTTTATTTTTTTACTTACTCCATGTTCATATTAGCCTAAATTTGCATGATAAATAAACCGGGTATCCAACGGCTGAACCAACGGTTCGGTTTTCTCCATGGTGTAAAGTCGAACCGGATTCATGGTCTCTCCATATCCCACCGTCAAAAGAACTCGAAACTCCATTTCCGAAATTCCAGGCCCCCAGTTTTGAAGGATTCGGGATTCAACCATGAAGCTATCGTTCTCTCTTCCTTCCAAATCCTCTTCCTCTTCCAAGCCAAATCTCGTCAGACCTTCAAAGGGATTCGACGATAAAACCCTAGATCATGGAGATTTAGAGGATTCCAAGGAGTATGTTAACGAATTTGACGCTTCCAAACCCTTCTCCGAAACCAGGGCTAGCTCCAGAAACATTGTTATTCCTTCCCTCCAGAACGAATGGAGGCCACTGAAGAGAATGAAAAATCTCGAAGTCCCTCTCGGGCAATCGGACGAGTCTGATCTCAAGTTCGAATCGGCCTCTGGATTAGATCCGCCGGAAGATTCGAAGATGTCGTTCGGTCTTAATGTAAGGCAGTCCGTCGACGGTATGAAGAGTGCCGATGATTCGGAATCTGTGGAGGAGCCACGGCCTGCTCCTTTGGAGGTTGTTATGCTGGAGAAGTTTAAAGCGGATCTGAAGAGGTTACCTGAGGATAGAGGCTTCGAGGATTTCGAGGAGGTTCCTGTGGAAAGCTTTGCTGCGGCTTTGATGGAAGGCTATGGCTGGCGTCAGGGTCGGGGAATTGGGAGGAACGCCAAAGAGGATGTTAAAGTTAAGGAATATAATCGAAGAACAGACAAGCAAGGGCTAGGGTTTGTCACCGACGTTCCTGTTGGGCTTTCAAACAAGAAGGATGAGAAAGATAAAGAGAGAGAGCGCGAGAAAAACAGAGATGGAGATAGAGTGAAGGAAAACAGAGATCGAGGAAGTGATGGATTGTCTACTATTGGGAAACATGTTAGGATTATCGGCGGAAGAGATGCGGGTTTGAAAGGTAAAATTGTCGAGAAGTTAGATCATGATTGGCTTGTTCTTAAGCTTAGAGACGAACATGTCAAAGTGAAAGTCCGTGCAACTGATATTGTCGAATTGGGTTCCAAAGAAGAGGAAAGATTCTTGAGGAAACTGGAGGAATTGAAAGTTCAGGATGTAAACAAAGGCCAGAGACGGAGAAGAGAAGTTGTGGAGAAGCGTGAAAATGGTACAAGGGACGAAGAAAGGAAGAACGGTAGAATCTCTTGGGTCACTAGTCATATTCGCGTTAGAATCATCAGCAAAGACTTTAAGGGAGGAAAGTTTTATCTGAAAAAGGGAGAGATAGTAGACGTAGTTGGGCCCTCTGTTTGTGATATATCCATTGATGGGAGTAGAGAGCTTGTACAAGGGGTCTCTCAAGAGCTTCTTGAAACTGCACTTCCTAGACGTGGGGGACCTGTTCTTGTTCTTTACGGTAAGCACAAGGGAGTTTATGGGAGTTTAGTTGAGAGGGATCTTGACAAAGAGACAGGGGTAGTGCGGGATGCAGATAGCCATGAATTACTTAATGTGCGTTTAGAACAGATTGCTGAATATATTGGTGACCCAAGTTACTTGGGATATTGACTCTTTGTACCCAAGATGGTGCTGGACCTGTTTTAGAGGTTACTCTGTTTTATCAGGTACTTTTGGTTCTAATAGTACTTCTTATATGCATACATAGTTGGTTTATCATCTACTTTGTTTAACGCGTTGAAATGTACTCTCACTATATTTCTTTCTTTTCTTTCCATATTCGTTGGGGAACTTGTGTGTTCTATGTGAAAATTGATGGTTTAGCTTATAAGGTCAAATGATGAGAGATGACGATCCAATGTATATGTGAGATCCCACATTGGTTGGGGAAGAGAACGAAGCATTCTTTGTAAGGGTATGGAAACCTCTCCCTAGTAGACGCTTTTTAAAAACCTGGAAGTCCGAAAGGGAAATCCCAAAGAGTACAATATTTGCTAGCGGTGGGCTTGGGCTGTTACCAAATGGTATCAGAGCCAGCCAGACACCAGGCGATGTGCAAGTGAGGAGACTGAGCCCATAAGGTGAATGGACATGAGGCGGTGTGCCAGCAAAGATGCTGGTCTCAAAGTGGGTGGATTGGGGGGTCTCACATCGATTGGAGAAGGGAACGAGTGCCAGTGAGGATGTTGTGCCCCGAAAGGGAGTGGATTGTGAGATCCCACATCGGTTGGGGAGGTGAATGAAGCATTCTTTATGAGGGTGTGGAGACTTCTCCCCGTTTTAAAAACCTGGAGGGGAAGTCTGAAAGAGAGTCCAAAAAAGACCGGCTAGTGGTGGGACTGTTACAATGTTAGAGGGAAATGGCTGGTATTGCTGGTATTGGGGCTAAATAAAATGTGAAAAATTGACAATCCATGGATCAAGCGAAAATGATCTACTATGCTAAGCTTTTGTTGGGATGTTTTACTTTTAATCTTACATGCTCTCTAACGTTAAACTAAGCCTTAGCCCTACATCTCCCACATTTTATACAAGTGATGTAATACATATTCATGTTCTTCTCTATATATGTCATGAGCCATTGTCAAACTTCGTGTTTTCTTTCATGAAAAACTTCAAAAGAAAATCTACGTTCTTTTTGTTAGTCAAGAAGATGCTTGAATTTTGAACATATTGATATAAGAGACTAAAACAGAGTTCTTAAATTTTTGGGACCGTAAGTAATACAGGGATAAACTGTATTTGAACTTTGAATTCTCAACTTGTTTCAGCGTATCTATAGCTGGTAACTGACCACCACTATTAGCTGTTAGGATTAGGATTTTATTGTTTTCAATTAGATGATATTGGGGATTATGCAAATTGTTGTTACTTTCTGATTGATGATTTCATGTATCGTTCAGAGTTTCGATAAATGACATGCCGTGACACGTGAGTTATCTGAACAAGTCCTTTACATGAATGAGCCGCCTATGTGCTAATGTGCATAGTAAGTCGTCTTAGAATGCTCAGAGCATGAAGTGTACGCAGAAAACTCCTGCACCTGCCAAGTGGTGGTGATAATTATTCCCTCTTACCCTCAAAAGATGCTTCTGAATAGTGAACTTATGGTAATTTTCACTACATTTGTTCGCAAAGTGGTGAATTATTGGTGTGTTGGTGATAACTAATTGTGGGGGATATGATATTGGGTTAAATAGAGTTGATCCATTTGCTTTTTGTATGTGATGTGAACTAATTGATAAAAGAATAGCCGTGTGAAAGTGACCTCTCTCTTGAATGGTTTTGCATGGAATGCATTTAGTTGATGCACTATTCCACTCCTTTACTGGAATTCATTAGTTTGCAAGTGATGGTATTTCCTTCTCTTCTTTAATATCTTCTTTGACTAATATTTCCAGATTCAAATCTTCATGAATGGCATCCGTCTTCTCCAAAGTCGAAAGTTGAGAGACAGATAGATCGAGGGTGATGCTCATACTTACACGGGCATAGTTGTTGGAACTAGCTTTCAGGTGCATCTTGTGTAGTGACCTTTGTTTGGATTTATTTTTACGGGGGGAGATTTTTTGTGAGATCAAGCATTCTTTATAAGAGTGGTAAAACCAAACATTGAGTGGTGAAACCAATCTACATGAATTTATATATATGTGACTGATCAATTGTTATACCTTACTACAATACATGCATACATCGGAAGAACCATTGTGTAATTCTTTTGAATGATTTGCATTTGTGTGACATTATCTTCAATGATATACAAGAGCCAATCTCGAAGTAGTAATATCTGTTGCAGAAGAGAGGCCTCTGTTGCTTCCAGGATCTAGCTTGGCTCGAAAAAGCTTGGCATCAGACATCTGCCTCACAAAACGAGTAAATCGAACCCAGTTACTATACTCGAACATGTTCTTGTCCATCCTCACAAAATTGAAAGAAAATGAGGGCTTCTCCAATCCATCTGTGTAAACCCTTGACATCTTTACAACCTGTTGAAATGAGTCATCATCGAGTCCCAATGTGGAGTTTTCACCTTCCAAAGGTAGGTCGCATACCCGGGCAGCCATCAGCAGCTGCCGGAGAAACCCTTCAGGGCTACTGACAGGGTTCATCTGCTTCTCTGCCACATCCTTCATTTCAAAGCATGAACAACAGATAGTGAACCTGTACCTACCAAACATGCGAGCAATTGGGAGATACCCATCTCGGATTGAAGTATTGTAGTACCCAGCTGTTAACTCTGATGGGTGAGATTTTGTTCCATAGTGCCAGTGAATCCCAGCTAATTTAGCTGACAAATTTACTTCAATGCCTCTGAAAATGGTTTCAGCTTCCTTGCATAGTCTCTCCCCATGTAGTAGCAGCATTTCGGAGTACCATCTGAGAAAAAACTCCCCATAAGGCGTATTCCAAGAACCGTCATCGCCTCTAAAAAACTCCGATTGTTCGGGATTGTTCATCAAATTACTAGCACCAATTGGTCCTCCATTTCCCCATTCACGCATCCCAACATTTTGAGCACAAGCATTCAGAGAGGCAAGCATATACTAAACCAGAAAAGAAGAAAACAAAATGTAATCAGAACAACTGGTGCACGTATAGGATACACTAGAATCGTGAAACGGTGAAGAAGCTTTACACATTCCTACCTTATCGTAACACTGAAATTCTCCAAGCTCACGAGAGCGCCATGCCCATGCTAACTTCTGGGAAGGGGAAGAAGGATATCTTAGTTCACCACCAGGACCCATTCCAACTTGAATTCCCTGTAATATGAACATTAAGATAATGGATATAAGAGCCAAATTCAGAGATGGGAACTCAAAAATCAATACCCCAGATACAGCCACCAACTTACCGTTACAATGGCTCCGAGATAAGGCCTAAAAGTGTCTCTGAAATTTCTCATAAAATCGGCATACGCTTGGATAGGTGATCGTCCCCGCAAAACAGGAAGAGTGTCACATCCAAGAGTAATATATTCCATATTTCTCCTCCCAAATCTGTCAGAATATGCTAAATCGGGATCTTTATTAATTTCTTCAAGTACCCATTTAGGAAGGGGAATCCTTAATGTTTTATTGGGGAAACAAAGGGGAAATAAAGGAGATACTTCAGATTCAATGGCAGATAAACCACTAACTTAGAATAACGGTTAAATCTATCAAGACAACTCCTATCTATTTCATATAAACTTAAATCTATCAGCTTCCAATTTTATAGGAGGTTAACAGATTTGATTAATAAATAAATGGAATGTACAAACAAAAAAGTCAATACAAAAGGCCCTTCAATTGACTACAGTCATAGATATATGATAGTAATAAAATAAAATGATACTAAAACAGCATAGCAGAAATTGATAGCAATATCTTTGCAACAAACAAGGGAAAGTAAGAGGTCTGTATAAGACAAAAACTTTGATCGAGTTATGACAGCTGAGTCATGGATGGGAATTGAAGCAAGTTAGGAGTCATACAATTAATGGGCTAAGGACTATGGAGAGATCGACCATGTAATGAAGCCCCAACTTCACCGTCTTTATCATCTCGTCTTATAGTTAGTGTTATCTGATGTAATCGAGAGGGACTTTTTACCATTAAAAACCTTCCTCTTAGAAACGCCATCTTTTTTGCTTCTTGTCATACGACCATTTAGGAGCTTAAGACCCTAGGGGTCACCTTTTGCATTATTTTGATAACCATGCTTCCTAGACCATGATTTTAAAAATATTTGAAAGAAAGAATTCCAACTGCGTCTACCGTAAGAATTCCATGTTATTGTTGATAAAATTACCCTCTAGTGCAACATGTGCAGCAGCCAAAATGGAGGGAAGAGAAGAGACTTCAATGATACACTTATAATTGTTCCAGCTTCAACAATCTCATATCCTCTCCCTTATATGAACAACGACCAAGAAAGGAATTTTCATATTCAAGGTCTAATTACAAGGACAAGAGCCAAGAAGTTACGACAAGCTTCAGTCACATATATTCAAGCTATGGTAAGCTTGTCAAAAGAAATTCTAGAAGATATTGGATTCCTCTAAATGTTGTGCAAAATTGAATTTCAAGATAGAGAAGCATTAAATGCACTTTAATTTGCATTTTAATGAACTTATAGTTGAATTTATAGAACTTAGTACAAAGATGGTTACTAGATAGTACATTTCTTTTATTGCATTATTTTTAATATGGGCATTATTTTAATTGTAATTTCAATATTTGTTTGTCATTTAAGTTAGTTTTTAATATGGGAGTTAAGTTATATTATAACCTATAACAAGCCATTACCCATAACAAGCCATTTTAATATGGAGGTTGTGTACTAACATAGGTTAAGGTTGTCAAAGGCTATATAAAATCATCTTTACTTCCAAGATAGACATCACAAATTGGAAATGAAAATAACAGAGTTTCTATTTTAGCTTTGTTGAGAGATAAGTTTTTACTTTGCAATTTCTTGTATTTAGAACTTGCATGTTAGAGTCATTCAAGTAGAAATGATCCAATCTCTTGTGGAGTGATTCGAATCACGAGTTCAAAAATGAGTTTTCTTACTCTTTCTTGATGGTAATCCGTTCCAAATCTTTCCTTTGATTTAATTCTTATCATTTTTGGAATTATTGAATAATTCAAATCAAAAGGTCTTGTTCTTCAACCTTATCATTTTTGGAATTATTGAATAATTCAAATCTAAAGGTCTTGTTCTTCAACAAGGTATTTAGATCAAATATCAGGAGTCCCGTATAAAGCTCTTGGGTTGAAAATGTTATGAAACTCTTGGAATTTGATCTTGTTGAAAAACAAGAACTTTAGATCTAAATGATCCAAAGAATTGCTGAATGATCCAATGATAAGAATTAATCCAAGGGAAAGTTTTGGAACATAATACCTTGATGATCAAAATTAAGAGTAAAGAAAACTCGTTTCTAGATTCGTGATACAAATCACTCCACATGAACTTTAATCAATACTACTTAAATAACTCTAGCATGCAAGTTCTAAACACAAGAATCTACAGGGTAAAGAGTAAAAACTTAACTCTTAACAAAGCTAAAATAAAAACACTATTCTTTTTTATTCCAAAATGTGAAGTCTACCATGAAAGAAAACTTTATTTTGACAACTTAACTTATGTGCCTCCCTATTAAAATGGAGAAAGTGAAAAATACTCGTAAGCTTACATGACAAACAAATACTGAAATTACAATTAAAATAGTGTTATTTAGTAACCATCCTTAGACTAGTTCCATAAATCCAACTATGAGTTCATTAAATGCAAATTAAAGTGCATTAAATGCATCTCTATCTTGAAATTCAACTTTGAAGGTCTCCAACATCTTCTAGAATTTCCTTCGACGAGCTCACCATAGCTTGCTTGAATATAAGTGACTAAAGCTTATTGTAACTTCTTGCCTCTCGTCCTTGTAATTGGACCTTGAGGTATGAAAATTCCTTGGTCGCGGTTCGTATCACCTACTCTAGGTTTTATCGTCCCTAGTGTCAGAAAAAATTTAACTGACTTGTCCCAATTCTGAATCAAATAGCAGCCTCCTTGCCATTAGATTCCATCATATTGCATTTTTATCCCACATAACAGTCACTGACAGCTTGAACATGATGCCACATGCAGCAAACAATAAAACAAACAAACAAACAAACAGATACCACAAAAGGCTAATTTCTTTAGCTAATAATCATTAGGCCGTCAACGGAGTATGAGAAAAGAGTAAAATTCTGCAGCAATAGATCCTCATGAAAGTACTATAGACTATAATTCTATGTTATAGAAGGTTCTTCTGTTCCTGGCATTCCATGATAAGGGTCAGACCCTTCGGTAGGAGCATTTCAATCTCTCTTGTGAAGAGAATCATAGTTATTCTCACTAGTCATGATATCAAGGCAGTTTGAATGGCCAAAAGCCTTCATGCTTGACAACTTCTACAAGTGCTCCTCATCCATTAGTTCCCAGTCCACAAAACAACTGGTATTTCTCATCTCCTTGAAGAACTTTTGACCGAGGGGGTTGAGGGCAATGGTAAGACGAATTTAGAGTGCCACTGGTCACCTCGATGTATGGAGATGGAGTATGAATTATTGCTACCATATACAAGGCTTCTTACTCTACTTCCATTGTTGGGAAGGAGTCCCGGCTAATTTAGAGGATGAACATAGGTTTATAAGTAAGAAATACATCACTATTGGTCCGAGACCTTTTGGGAAAACCAAAGATAAAACCATGAGCAAAGGTGTACATTGTTTGAGGGCTCCAGAGAAAGGAGTCGAGCCTCAATTAAGAGGAGGCTGTTCGAGGGCTCTATAGGCCTCAGTGGAGGCTCTATGGTGTACTTTGTGTTCGAGGGGAGGATTGTTGAGGATTGTTGGGACGAGAGGAGGCTGTTCGAGGGCTCTATAGGCCTCAGGGGAGGCTCTATGGTGTAGTTTGTGTTCGAGGGGAGAATTGTTGAGGATTGTTGGGACGAGGCCCACATTGGCTAATTTAAGGAATACATCTCTATTGGTACGAGAAATTTTGGAAACCAAAAGCAAAGCTATGAGAGCTTAGATTTAAAGTGGACAATATCATACCATGGTGGAGATTCGTGATTCCTAAAACATGGAAGTAACATACATTCCTACAGTGATTCTACGCGGAAATTTAAATTCGAAGCAATGAAGCATGATGCGGGCGTCAGTTTTCTACATCGTAAATGGCATTAACTAGCCAAAATTGAACACTAAAATAGAGAAATTGAACCAACTAACCAGTGAGGATCGTCCGGCCCCATGCCATTTTGATTGAAAGTAAACACAGCGCGGACTTTAAGACCGTACCGACGAGCCATAGCCACAATTTCCAAATACCCTTTCCAATTATAACTACAAGGCACATCCGTCTCCACCAAACCCCACCAAACTTCAATCACGACGCCTTCAACTCCAGCCGCCGCAAGCGCCCTAAAGGATTGCGACATTGCCTTCCTCCTCCGCAGCTGACCAGCCGGAGACACGGCATCAAGAGGAAGCGTAACGAACACCGCGGAGCCAGTATTCCGACGCTCCAAAGAGAATCCATGCTGGAGCTCATACTGGACATCCCCGTTGTCCGAAGAACCAAAACCACCGGCGGCAGCGGAGAAGATGGAGGAGTTGAGACGGGAAGAGATGAAAATCCTCCGAGTTAGAGGGTAAGGGCGGGAAATGGAGGGGAATGGAGCGAAGCAGGAAGGGTCAGTCCTGGAGCAGCAGAAGGAAGCAGAAGGGGAGAAAGTTGGCGGAGATGGAGAGGCGGCGATGGCCATCGGAGATCGGAAAATGGAATTGAGATTAGGGTTTGGAATGGTGTGGCTTAGAGAAGAGGGAGAGAATCCATTAGAAAGGACAGTGAGCCCCGCCAGAGCAGCCCACCTCAAAACACTCAACACTCTAACACCACCGCCTCTTTCCCCCAATTATTTTTCAATTTCCTAAATTACCAAAAATAAATAAATACACCCAATTTTCAAAAATTAAATAATTTTTTTTTTAATTTTCAAATTTTTATGCTAGGGGTGTACATCCAACCCGAAAACTGGAGAGCTCAACCCGACTTATAAGGATTGGGTTGGGTTCATTTTTTTTAATCCGATCACGTTTGGGTTAGATTTGGGTTCCAAAAGAAATTGGTGGGCTCAACTCGACCTAACCCAAAAACATAATGAAGCCCCCTCCCCCCCCAATTTACCATTTGAAGCAACGGAGATTGATGAGCTTGTAAAATATTTATACCACAATAACTAGAAAGTTCAAACTAGTGACTCTTTGTTATTTCGTCTTTCTCGTTCTTTCTCTCTTGGTCGTTGTCAGTCTCCGTCTTCCTCTTTGAGTCTCACGTCGTCCATCTCAATATACTCGTCGTCAGTCTCAGTGTGCTCAACTGCTCGTCCCCGTCGGTGAGCTTCTGAACTTAAGAAAGAAGAGAAAAAGGGAAAAAGTTCGTCTCCTATTACGTTTTGAATTTTATTTTTTTGGAACAACCCCAACCCCAACCCGGAAATAGAGGGTTGGGTTGAGTTGGGTTGTGTTGTATTGGGTTACCAATCCAACCAACCTAAACTCCGGTATTTTGTTAAAAAAATCCCTCTTTTACATAAATTTTCAAATCTTTTTTTTAAGAAAATAATAAAAGTATTATAACTTAATTGATAACAATTTTATTTTCTTTTATTTTTCTACCATGATTTTCAGAAAGCTTTGGATTTTTAGTTAAATTTCAAAAAGGAAAACAAGTTTTTTAAAAAAAATAATTAATTTTTAAAGCATTGATAGAAAAATAAAGAAAAAACAAGCAAAAATAAAATGTTTTTTTTTAATATAAATATTAGTTGATTTTTTAGATAATTATTGTCTTTTTTTAATCTCTAATTTTTTAAAATTTTTAAAATTTTTTATCCATCCTTAAAAAAAAAAAAAAAAAAAAAAAAA
>NW_019272048.1:1228100-1231949 GCF_002738345.1 Cucurbita maxima | reverse complement strand
CCTTAAAAAAAAAAAAAAAAAAAAAAAAATCAGTCAATCCTCTTATATTTTTTTAAAATTTTTTAAAATTCATTTTATCTTTAATAACTAAAATTTTATAGAACTCAAATATCAAACATTCACGAGTCACAACACATTATTAACATCGATCACAAACATCAAATATTCTTAATCTTCCTAACAATACTAAAAGTAGGCTCGGTTTTGTTGTAACCCTATCTTTTGATAGGTCGGGTTGACCCAACAAAAAAATATATCAATTTACAGATCAACCCGAAATTTTTATTTTTAAAAATTTAATCCAACCCAAATCTAAAATAATAAAAAAATCTAAGTAAATGAAATAGGAAAAACATGATTAAAAAATATAAATTATAAATGAGAATTATGAATTTAATAACTGCCGACAGTAATTTAATTGAGAATTAAGGAAAATTGTTCCGACAAATTCCTAATAATTCTCAAAAAGTTATTAAATTATTATATTATTAATTAAAGCATGGCAACGTCCACCCGACAATTTCCTGCCCTTAGGATCGCACTTACCGACATCCTTTTTTTTTTTTAATTTTAATTTTATTTCAATTTATGTAATTTAAATTATTAATATGAATTTCTATTTTATTGGTATTTAATAAAAACATTATAAACTCATTAAAACATTTATTTTATTTGTGTCTGCCTGCCCTCAAAAACTTGAAAAGCTTGACTAATTAAACCTGGACTGAGTTATTTTTCTGAAACCAAATCGACTCGGTTTCAGGATTTTAGATTTATTGGATAAAGGTTCGAATCAACCCGAACTAGGACTGTTCAAAAAACTCAATAACTTAACAAACCCGTATAAAGTTTAGGTTGGGTTGAGTTCAAATAAATGAAAAGGTTTATAGATCGAGTTGGTTCGTGATTCAACTCAAATTGTTTGTTTACTCGTCCAAATTTTGTTTTGACTTTGTCAATCCCGAATCCAAACGTAACAGTACTTCCAAAAAAATCTCGAAAGTTTTCATGGGTTGATCTCGTATCAAACAAACCATGACACCCTATAGAAAAACGAACCTCATCTCGAACTAAATGTTGGATTTGGCTCATTGCACATACTGCTAAAAAAATGCTCCATGGATGGGCTGTAGTCGTTGACTAAAATCATGAGAGAGGAAGAAAACAACTTTGAAAATTACGATTCCTCTTGATGACGTGTAGCTAGCAACAATGGTAAGGTAAAGAAATCCATCGACAAAAATACAACAAATAGTTACTGACGTTAATGGTTTGGTGCAACGAAAACCAACGAAGAGTGGTGCTATACATGGCGATCAAGTGTCAGCAATGGGTGACTTACACGATCAACAGCTTGTTGGCAGTATTATACATGAACGATAAAAAAAAAAAAAAAAACAAAAAAAATTATCTTCACGGACGTCACGATCAGTGCCTTCCTGTACACGATATCACTAATATCTTAAAAATTATATTTATTACAATAAAAACACTTCATACCTTAAAAAAACATCGATGATTTTACGTTGTCACTTCAATCATTGTAAACAACAAAAATGTCGGATTTGAGAAAATCCAAATAAGTTACCAATTACAACGTCCTCTTGAAGGCCAAGTTATCATCCATGTGAATGTTTCATGTTGAGCCAAAAAAAGAGCATCTAATGATTAAATATATCTCAAGTGGAAAATAATTAAACCCGTCCATTTTTAATATGTTAACGAAATTATAATGATACCATCATAAAATACATTAATCTGAATGGTTTCGAACATTTTCTGCATTTTTTATGATATGATCACGTTATCTACTGTTTCTGACCTGTTTCTAAGAGTGAAGAATATTTTATAGACAGATAAGTATGAGTCGGTTTTGCACGTTTTAACTTTACGCACGTTCTTCCACTGAAAATTTTCCGGAGGTCACAAACCAACACGAGTATATATATATATGTGTGTGTATATATATATATATGTGGATTTAATTTCAAAAATAATTTAATCATAAAAAATAAAAAAATAAAAAAGGAAATAATCTCATTTATTTTTTCCACAAATAATGCAGCCATAGGAGACTTTTGACCTCTGTCAGCAGCGTTGACACGTGGCAGCCATATGAGACTTTTGAGATGTATTATTAATTATAATAATAAGATTCCATTTTTTAAACAAAAATATTCTTTTTTTTTTTAATATAATTATATAAATTAAATTACTTTTTTGACGGTGACAGTTGGAGAATTAATTAATTAATTATATAGAGAGGGTTCTTAATAACTCCAAAAAAAAAAAATAATAATAAATATATATATATATATATATATATTATAATATAATAAGTGGGTTATGAATTTCAAATGAGGTATATTTACGAGATGGGGTCGAGAATAATATTTTCGGTTTCTCTCCTGAGTTAGACGACTTTTTGGCATCATTGATTACTCAAATTGGTTCTCACGTCCCTTATACCCAATTTTCGGTGTATTCGGGATTCCAATTTTCAGGGCATCGAAGAGGGGTAGAAGCAATGGGTTCAAGGTCAAGTGTATTGATTCAATTTCTTCTTACATCGGGATCATCTATCCTACTCTTGATCTAGTTAATCCCCTCGAAATAATCTCGAGATGGAAGTTAGAGTAGGGAGCTTCTAAGAGCGAAAAACTCAGTCCTATCCCAATATCGTTGCTCGCAGTAAGAAATAAATTTAAAATTTATTAAAAATATAACCATATAAAATGGAATCGTGATCAAAAGAATAGGGACGGAAATTATATTTTAATTTAAAAAATATAATTAATTAATTAATTAATTAATTAATTGCAACTGCTTAATTTTAAGCATATGAACTACAAATATATGTCGGTGCACGTGGGTGCATGTAGTTTGTTGCTAATTATTTTAATTTTATAATTATTTTTTTAGGGCTAATTATTGAATACATTAAGCACACAACAATCAAATATAATCATAACCTTTGGATTAAAAGTCCAAATGGGAATTATTTTATTAATTTATTTTTAATTATTTTCTTAATAATTAATATTTTTTTTTATCTACTTATTGTATGTTTCTTTTTTTTTTTTTCTTCATTTTAATCACACAATTTACACATAATAATAATAATAAATAAATAAATAAAAATACAATTTCTCGTGAACCAAACCTTTTATCTCATGGATTTCGCCCGAATCAACATCAAATTTGAGCTAGGTCAGTCATAGGTTATTTTTAGTCTACTCTAGAATGAAGACCAAATAGTACAAGGGGAAGCTCAAACCGTAGTGGACCGACTTTTGGATAACAAGAAAGTGGCTGATCTACTTTGATTTAAGAAAAATCCAGTTAATTACCAACTCGAGTATAGGTCACATGACCTACGACTTGACTTTTGCTTTTTGAAATTTATTCTTAAAAGATGAATGGTCTTATTATTAGAGATTACTATAGGACATGGAAGCTTTTCCCGTCCCCGTCTTCCATTTTAATCTGTCCCTACAAAATTTCTCAATATATATAAAAGTGGGGTAGGGGCGAATACAGAGACGGAAGATATAATCTTCATCTTCAGCCCCGTTTAGCTAATGAAGAGAAATTTCTCATTCTTTCATCTCATTCTTTATCTAAACCGAGATTCTCTGCTTCATTTGTAAGCAAGTTGAATAGACAAATGTTGAAGGACTAAAGTGTTATTTTTTAAAGTTGAAGGATCTAATTGAAAAAAAAAAATTGAGAAAATATTTTAAAAATGGTATAAATTTAATTTTCATTATTATATAGTTTTTTTTTTTTTTTTTTTTTTTTTTTTTTTTTTTTTTTTTTTTTTTTTTTTTTTTTTTTTTTTTTTTTTTT
>NW_019272048.1:1209125-1227826 GCF_002738345.1 Cucurbita maxima | reverse complement strand
TTTGGATTTTTTTTTTTTTTTTTTTTTTTTTTTTTTTTTTTTTTTTTTTTTTTTTTTGGAGAAAAAGAGTAGATAAAAGGGATTTTGCCTTTGTCAGGTATTTACTTTTAAATATGTGCTTTTTATAATATTCCATGCTTTTGATGGGCCTTTTTTTTAATAATTAAAAATAAAAATAAAATAAATATTAAGTAAACAAAACATGACAATTTTTTTAGTACATTATTAAAATAAAATTTAAATTAGAAAAAAATAAATATTAATAAGTTGAGAAAAATTAAATAAATGAAAATTTTAAAATTAATCTATAATTTTGAATTAAAATAAATAAAATTTCATTAAATTATAAATCTAGTCCTGTAATTTAGAAAAATTAAAATTTAGTCCCACTAATTTTTAAATTTTATTCCTATAATGAATAAATTTTGTAAAAAGTCGCTACGGTTATGATCCACTAATGAATAAAGTACTAGGTAGTTAAGCTATTCACGGTTGGTGCCCTCAATGAGTTTGGACAGTAATTCAGACGAGCCTCGACCACTTTGACTTTTGGTGTGGAAAACATTTGTAATAATCTAACATCATTGCTAGTAGATATTGTTCGTTTTAGCTCATTACGTATTGTCATCAACCTCAAAGTTTTAATACACGTTTACTAGGGAGAGACAATTCACCTCTCTTGGGTGCCCATTGTCCTCGTTGACGCATCTCCCAATGTTTGGCTCTGATACCATTTGTAACTGTCCAAATCTACCATTAGCAGATATTGTCCGCTTTGGTCCATTATGTATCGACGTCAACCTCACGGATTTAAAACGCATCTACTAGAGAAAGGTTTCCACACCCTTATAACAAATACTTCGTTCTACTCTCCAATCGATATGAGATCTTACATCTCTCGTGTTTTCACCATCTAATGATTTGTTTTCAAACGCTTATCCTGACCACTATCCAAACCCATTGACCCAGGATTCATCAATTCATAATTAGTGATAAGATAAGGAATCACTTCAAGGAGAGTAAGATTCGGATTACCTTGTTGATCGAATATCTCAAGGCAAGAGCATTGTTTGAGATTCGAATCACTCCACAAGCAAGATCGACCATGTCTAACTTGAATGATTCTTGTCGATCAAATATCTCAAACAATACTCTGGACTTGAGATATTCGAAATCAAGTTTATTTATTTATTTATTAAAATAAAAATTAATTATAAAATAAATTTAGAAAAATTTAGCGATTCATATTCGAATGAGAGCGGTCCTAATTGAAAGTTACTACATACGTAAATGTGTGATGCTAGGGATAAAATATGTTGAAATGACCTGTGTTGACATGTGAGGACAATCTTCACTCTTAGAAGCGAGAAGTAGGTAACGTGACCATGTCGCAGGAGATACACGGGAATGTCGAGACCATCAAGTACTAGATCCTTATCCAAATCATGGGTATCGGTCGTTACAGTTAATGTCATTTTTTTAATCATTTTTGTACCATATATGTAAATGTTTTATGGTTCGAATACGCTTTTTTTACAACTTTTCGAATGAAAACTGATACGAGGGTTTAAGTTACAATTTGATAATTATGAAAAATTAAATGGATGTATAGTTTTTAAAGTCGATCTTTTAATATCAGAGTAGCCCATGTTATCATTTCGTCATTGCTCATTCCCGTTAGGTCTGAGTGGTTGGCCATTACTTCCCTCTACTCACTTATGCTTACTTGAACAGGAGCGTGGTAAAGAGAAGATAGTACAAAAGAATGGTAAACAGAACACGTCGCAAAATGATTCGAAATTTGAGAAATCTCTCTTAGATTCAAGAAAGAAATGAAGAACGGGAATGAAACGAAATGAGGTGTTTCTACCTCGAGTTTCATAAGCGAGGCAAGTTACAGTTTATTTTCCTCTTTCGTTGGCTTAGCAAGATAGGGAGCTGATCGACACGCTAAAATGGTATATTTTGTCTAATAGGGAATATAAGAAGACACACATAGTTGAGACAAGACAACCTCAATAATTTTGCATGTTTTTTTTTTAATTACAACTAATAATTTTATATATTTTAATTATTTCTTTCGACAAGTTCAAATATCATTAAGATTCAATGAACTCAACACAAATACTTTTTTATAAATTTTTTAATGTCTGAAATTTGGGTCGGTCAGTGCAATGTCAACGTCAGTATAGCTCAACGATAATTAATATCTATATTAGTTTGAAAGTTCAAATCTCACATCTCCACGCTTATCGTATTAAGAAAAAATAAATTATTGCTCCATATTTGATCGTGTGGTTGACAAAATTAATGATTATTTTTTTTTATTTAAGGATTTTTTGGTCGAACTCGTGAAAAACCTATATATATACACATACGATAGAATCATAGTACGCCGAGCCTTGAAAAATTGATTTATATTCATATTATCCGTAAAAAAAAAAAAAAAGTTTAGTATCTAAATTTTTATGAAAATATATATTTTTTTAATATAAAAGTTATTATTATTATTTAACCAAATTTAATAAAAATACTAAGTTTAAGATTTATGCCAAAAATAAAGTGTTAATTTGAGCATATACCAAAATAAGAATAACTAATTAATAAATAACATTTTTACAAATTAGATTAAATAAAAACTTTGGCATATTTAGAGATATTCTAAGTAAATTATTTTTTCGTGTTGATTTGGATTGTCGGGTTATTCACAATATATGTTATTTTAACAACTAAAATATAATAATATTTAAATATCGAATATTCACATGGCATATTACATCACTAATATCTGTTACAAACGTTAAATATTTTAATCTTCGTAACAATCTTAAAAGTAGTGTATGGTTGGATTGAGCCGTGAACTCTATCTTCGGGTTGAGTTTGTTAAGGATTATTGTTTACTATATATCATATTTGATCCTTTATTATAAACAAATATCTCATATTTCGTTCACTCTCATTAATCTTGAGTCTTGACTTCCTGTTCAGTCGCTTCTCTTTCTTTCATTCTCTTCTTCTTCTTCCGGTTCAGTAGTTCTATCTCATTCATCTTGAGTCTCCCTTCGTTCACTCTCATTAATCTTTCCTTAAACCTGACGAAAAAGAAGAATCAAATTCAATACGAACAAACACGTAACAAAGGGGAGGAGCGAGCGAAGACGCTTTACCTCGTTCAATCAGTTCAGGCCGGAAGATGAAAACACCTATCCTATTCTATTTACTTTGTGAAAGAGTGAACAAAGTGAAGGGAATAAAAGAAAGCTAGCTCGGCTAAGACAGAGAAGTAATGAGACCGATAGGGAGAGGAGCGAAGCAATGAGCCCGAGGTTACGAGGCGAATGAATGAGCGAAGCAACGAAACCGAGAGGGAGACTCGAAGAGTAGAAGGAGAGTGAACTTGTTTTTGAAAGCATTGAGTTGGAAGAGGAGGGAAAGAATTTGAAAGCATTGGTTAGTGCTCTTTCCCTTTATTATTCTTTCCATATCCTTGTAATTTATTTGATTATAAATAGAGAATTGTCACATCACTTAGGTCGGGCAGAAAAAAAATTAAATTACAAACCGAACAGAATTTTTGATTTTTCAACTAAAAAAAATCTAACACGACCCTGATTTAGTTAGTCCAAGTTGTTCGAGCGATTTGATTACAAAAAACACCCTATCATATAAAAGAAAATTAAACGACGGTGGTCGGTGTGATACTAGGGCGGCGTCGAATGTCGAGGAAAAGAAAATTCATCGGTGCACCTTGTTCGTTCGGAGCATAATCATTATCATTCCTTATATTATATATGATTTATAATTTCCTTTTCATGAAAAGGATAAAAAGAAAAGCTTGAAAGCAAAGTATATAATAAATACATTCTTTTTCAAAACCTATGATTTTTCTAAAAAGTGAGCTAACCATTGTGATTAAATGAGTGATGCAACACTCACTGCTCTACAACTTTTCTTTTCGTATTACTTTACGAGCTTAGATCATTGTCGATCGAACGACTCGGTGTCTGCTGAATTTGTTTGATCGAGACATTATGTATTTCTAACCGTTAGATGTTTGAATGATTTCCTCTACAATGTTAAACTCGAAAATTAGGTTATGATAGAGCTTTGTACTCCTCGTCTAATATATTGGTTCATAAACATATCAATTTGAACATACCTCAACTCGTTAAAACATTCCTCCATATTTGCCTTGAAGGTCAAATACTCAAATTTTTGCCCATACATGGGTCATTTGAAATTTTCCTTACGTGACTTATGTAACACTCGAATAAATGAGATGTAATGAATGAACCGAGATTACATATGAATGAGGGTGATTATGTGCAACAACCCAAACCCACCGTTAACAAATATTGTCCTCTTTGGGTTTTCTCTTACGAGCTCCTCTCAAAGTTTTAAAATACGTCTATTAGGGAGAGATTTCCACACCCTTATAAAAAATGCTTCGTTTTCCCCTCCAACCGATATGGGATTTCACAATCTACCCATCTTTAGGACCTAGCGTCCTCACTAGCACTTGTTCCCCTCTCCAATCGATGTGAGATCTCATAATATGAAGATATGATGATTAAGAAATGATTAAAATAATGGATAATGTGACACTCAGTAAAGATATTGAGAATTTTCCTAAGAAGCATCCTTCAATGACTAATGTTGAACTGTTGTGATAGTTTTCACTCTTAAAAACGAAACGTAAGTAACCATGTCGCAGGAGAATTTCAAGGCTATTAAGTGTCAAACCTAAGACATGGGGCTTGTCAGAGTCATTATGAGTGAGCTTGCAAAGGCAAAGCAAAGCATCTTGAAAGAACTCGTGTTAGCCAAGAGGGAGGGGTCGAGAGAGAGAGAGAGGAGAATAAAAGGAAGAAGATGATGAAGATTGACGTTGAAAATCAATGGAGGTTAGAAGAAGGGGGAAGCCATTAGAGAGCAATAGAATCTTAGCTGTATGCATCACCCCCACACTCATAACCAATCAAATTACTCTTTGATTAAACCTTTTCTCTCTCTGTTTGGGGAGAGAGAAAATGAAAGAAAAGAAAAGAAAAGAAAAGAAAAAAAAGTGCCCCACACAAATCTGCAACCCATTACTGCAAACCTGTCTCCCCCAATCTTCCTCTGTTTCTTCACTGCTCTGAGGAACAATCCCACAATGTTTGATTCCTTCTTCTTCTTCTTCTTCTTCTTGATTATATTCCCTCACTGTAAATCTTCTGAAATTTCCGCCGGTGGTCGGAGATTGCTTCACCAGCCATTTTTTCCGATTGATTCTGCTCCTCCGGCGGAGCAGCCATCGCCTCTGGTACCACCACCGCCGAATCCCAAATACCCATTTTCAACTACCCCTCCTGCAACACCTGATGGGTCACCATTCTTTCCGACGTATCCTGCAACTCCACCTCCTCCAGCGCCGGCAAGTTTAGCCTCGTTTCCGGCTAATATTTCTTCTCTGAATCTACCTCATTCGTCTGGTTACAGTTCCAAGAAGGTTGTTCCGTTGGTTATTGCTGGGGTTGTTTCCGCCGTCTTGGTAATCTGCATTGTAGGGTTTTTGTTCTGGCGGCGGCGGCGGGGTGGTCGTGGATTGGGGGATGGAAAGACGTATAGATCGGAAGATAGTAGCCGGTTGTCTCTGGTTCAGAATGTTGAAGTCGGTAATGGAATCCCTAAGTTGAGAAATCCGTCGGCTACTAGCTCTGAGTTTCTGTATTTAGGTACTCTTGTAAGCACGAGAGGGATCGACGAACGTTCCGTTGGCGGAGCTCGTGCTGTTGGTTCTAGGCCGTTGGATTCGCCGGAGCTTCATCCGCTTCCGCCGCTGAATCTAGGTCGGAATGAGAAGAAAAATCGCGAAAATGGAGAGGAGAAATCGATTGGAGATGAAGAGGAAGAGGAATTTTACTCTCCGAAAGGTTCTCTCGGCGCTATTGGATCGGGATCTCGACGAGTTCTCGCAACAATGGCGGCGGAAGATTTGCTTGGCAAAACCAGCGATTCGAGCTCGACTTCGTGTTCTACATCTAGCGGTTCCATTTCGCCGGCGAGATCATGTTCTAAGAGTCTCTCTCTATCTCCACCGGCGAGTATGAGCCCTAGGAGATCCGTTCAACATGCGGAGCAGGTTGCCCACGGCGGAGGCGAATCAGACGGCGGCGTTAAATCTCATTGTCCATCTCCAATGCGTTTAGCGACGGAGAAGAACTCCACCGCATCTTCTTCCCGGAGATTTTCAAATGCTTCAATTCTCAGTGCGATTTTCCCGAATTTATCAACCGATAAGGATTTAGTTCATCGGAATTCAGATCCAGGCGAGCAGTTTCCTTCTTCTCCTTGTTTATTTCCACTTTCAGATGGAATTTTAGGGCAAATTCAGATTCAATTGCCGATAGTTTCAAACGTTCCTGATTCGGATTCCGATGCAAAACTTAAGCAATTTCCTTACTCATTTACTTCATCTTCACCTTCATCGTCACCGGAACGAGTAGTTTTGGACTCTTCTCCGTCAACTACCTCCATTATTTCCGATCAAACCAGGTCGTCTCCACCATCACCAGAGAGAATTCTCAACCATTTTGATCAAGATGTGAAATCTTCTTCTAATGTGGCTCCTCCACCACCTCCACCACCGCCTCCGCCACCACCACCACCACCACCACTGGTAGCACTACCAGGACGCAGAGAAATGCCGATTTCTCCTAAAACACCAATGGATCAATCCATTACAAAGGCGGCTCCTCCATTAGTGCCTCCATTAAGGCCATTTCAAATGAAGAATCTGAAAAATGTATCACCAATTCAGCTGCCATCTTGCAAAAGCAATGGTGAATCATCTGTAGATACCCCCAAGCCCAAATTGAAGCCATTGCATTGGGATAAAGTAAGGGCTAGCTCTGATCGTGAGATGGTGTGGGATCAACTCAGATCAAGCTCTTTTAAGTAAGTGAAGAATCAAGAACTCATGTTTTCTCTGTTTTTCAGTTGCTTTTTTGATGAATAGTGTCTTGAAGTGTTGAGCTTCTGAGCTTACTAGAATTGATTTATGTTGTAGAGTGAATGAGGAAATGATTGAAACTCTGTTTGTTGTGAACACTTCCAACTCGAAGGAGACAACTCCACGCCCTGTGTTTCCGACACCTAACCAAGAGATCGGAGTTCTCGATCCGAAGAAGTCGCAGAACATTGCGATTGCATTACGAGCGCTTAATGTGACGATAGAAGAAGTTTGTGATGCCCTTTTAGAAGGTATGGTTAAGATTTCTTGGCTCCATGATAAAGGTTTTGCATCTTTAGATAGAATTTGTGCTATACAAACTTAGATGTTAGGGTGTAACAGCGCCCACCGCTACTAGATATTGTCCTTTTTGAGTTTTCCCTTTCGTGCTTCCCCTCAACGTTTTTAAAACGCATCTGCTACATAGAGGATCTCCCAATCCACCGGGGGCTAGCGTCCTTGTTGACACTACCCGGTGTCTGGGTCTGATATCATTTGTACCCCCCTCCAGGCTTCTTCTCAAAGTTTTTAAAATGCGTATGCTTAACACCCTTATAAGAAATGTTTCGTTTCCTTCTCCAACCGATGTGAGATCTCACAATCCACCCCTCCTTGAGGGCCCAGCGTCCTCGTTGGCACAACGCCCGGAGTCTGACTCTGATACCATTTGTAACAGCTCAAGCCCACTGCTAGCAGATATTGTCCTCTTTAGGCTTTCCATTCCGGGCTTCCCCTCAAAATTTTTAAAACGCGTCTACTAGGGAGAGGTTTCCACACCCTTAAAAGGAATGTTTCATTCCTCTCTCCAACCGATGTGGGATCTCACAATCCACCTCCCTTGGGGGCCCAACGTCCTCGTTGGCACACCACATGATGTTGGCTTTGATACCATTTGTAACAACCCAAGTTCACCACTAGCAAATATTGTCTTCTTTGTGTTTTCCTTTCCAGGCTTCCTTTCAACGTTTTTAAAACGCCTCTACTAGGTAGAGGTTTCCACACCCTTAAAAGGAATGCTTCGTTCTCCTTTCCAACTGATGTAAGATCTCACAATCCACCCCCTTGAGGCCCAACATCCTTGTTAGGATGTTGGCACACCGCTCGGTGTCTGACTCTAATACCATTTGTAACAGCCCAACCCTACTGCTAGCAGATGTTGTCCTCTTTAAACTTTTCCTTCCGGGCTTCCCCTTAAAATTTTTAAAACACGTCTACTAGGGAGAGGTTTCCACACCCTTATAAGAAATATTTCGTTCCCCTATCCAACCGACGTGGAATCTCACACATGGGCTTGCTGCATGTATATTGGCCTAATCATTTAGAAAATGGCTAATTGTTTTCGAGCTTTTAAGAGTTTTCTCCGCTTCCTTCTCTGTCGTATATGTTTTGGTCAGTAACTATCCATAAGGAAATCTACAAGTTTCTTCGATCTTCCTTAATAAAAGAACGTTTCTTTTCGGAGTATCCGATGTTTACATTCACGAGCTATGTTGTCAAGTCGATAAACATCTCTATTCTGTCGAATCCCGATCGAAAAGTGAGTATAAGAGCTTGAATGATATGAATGCAGGTAATGCAGAAGCACTTGGAATAGAGCTACTTGAAAGCTTATTGAAAATGGCTCCAACAAAAGAAGAAGAACGCAAGCTAAAGGCATCAAAGGATGTCTCACCTACAAAATTTGGCCCAGCTGAGAAGTTTTTGAAGGCAATCCTTGATGTTCCTTTTGCATTCAAAAGGGTGGATGCAATGCTTTACATGGCAAACTTCGAGTCCGAGATCGAGTACCTAAAGAAATCATTCGAAAATCTCGAGGTACGTAAGTCATATAACCCCGTCGACCCGTCTCGAGAATTACTGAATCTGTGATGATCTGATAGTTATAAAACGCCTATTCGTTTTCTCAAATTGCAGACTGCTTGTGAAGAATTGAGGAACAGCAGGATGTTCTTGAAACTTTTAGAAGCTGTTCTCAAGACAGGGAATCGTATGAACGTTGGCACGAACCGTGGCGATGCCCACGCGTTCAAACTCGACACGCTTTTAAAGCTTGTTGATGTCAAGGGTGCAGATGGAAAAACCACTCTTCTACATTTCGTCGTACAAGAAATCATAAGAAGCGAAGGTGCTCGTCTTTACAACACGAGTTCTCCAAACTCGAACCCGAATGACGATATCAAATGCAGGAAGCTCGGTCTGCAAGTTGTTTCTAGTCTCAGCTCAGAGCTCACCAACGTAAAGAAGGCTGCTTCGATGGATTCCGACGTGCTCAATGGTGAGGTTGTTAAGCTTTCGAGAGGACTCAACAATATTAGGGATTCTCTACGTCTTAACGAAGCAGATGGACGAAACGATAGCACGGAAAAGTTCTCATACTCGATGAGTAGATTCTTGAAAATGGCAGAAGAGGAACTGATTAGAATCCAAGCTCAGGAAAGTGTTGCATTATCTCTAGTAAAGGAGATCACTGAGTACTTCCATGGCAACTCTGCCAAGGAAGAAGCTCATCCATTTCGGATTTTCATGGTGGTTCGAGATTTCCTAACGGTTCTGGACGGAGTATGCAAAGAAGTCGGGACGATAAACGAGCGGACGATCGTGAGTTCGGCTCATAAATTCCCGGTTCCGGTAAATCCAACATTACCACAAGCATTTCAAGCTCATCATAGAGTGCAGAAATACAGTTCTTCTGATGAAGAATGAACATTGTTTTAGGTGTGTTTTGTTGCTAGAAAATTATGCTCCTCAATTTCTAGTTGTGTAAATCCCATGTAAAAGATTTTGAATTGAGTTCATGTAGAAGATATATATATATATAAAGAAATGATATAATACCAAGTGAAATGAAGCCAAGTTCCTATATAACCTTCTTTCTTTCTTCCTTCCACGGGACGGTATAGTTAAATGGACGTTAATGTGACAATTGATAGGTAAACGTTAAAAGACGTGTAACGACTCAACGTCTGCTAAGGATAAATTTCCACACTTTTATAAAAAATATGTCGTTCTCTTCTCCAACTGAAGTGGGATTTCACAATACACCCTCTTTCGGGGCCCAGCGTCCTTGGCTGGCACACTGCCTAGTGTCCACTCCCTTCAGAGCTCACCCTCTTTGAATTTTCTCTTTCGGGCTTCTCCTCAAGGTTTTTAAAACACGTTTGTTACAGAGAGATTTCGACACCCTTATAAAAAATGTTTTGTTTTCCTCCTTAATTGATGTGGGATCTCAGAATACACCCTCTTTCAAGGCCTAGCATCATCGTTGACATCCGTTTCCTTCTCCTATCGATGTGGGACCCACCAATCCACACTCCTTCAAGGCCCAGCGTCCTTGTTGGCACACCGTCTCGTATTTACCCCCTTCAAGGCTCAACCTCCTCTCTAACCCATCGCACGGTGCCTACCTCTAATACCATTTGTAATGCCCCAAGCCCATCACTAGCGGATACTATTCACTTTAGCCTTTTCCATTCGGGGTTCCCCTCAAGGTTTTTTAAATGTGTCTGGGAGGGAGAGTTTCCACACCCTTATCAACCGACCGAGGTGGGATCTCACACGACGTAAATGATATAATTTTAGTAATAAAAAAGATTGTGATCAAAGATGTCTATTTACCTGCGGGAACCAGCCTAGGAGAACATTTTTTCCCCTTTAGATAAATGGTGTCGGAGATGAAATTATATTTCCGACCCCGATAAAATATGACAAAAGAAAAAAAACAAAGAAACTTCGAGAGTATAAAACGTTTTAAACTCAAAATTGGATGAAATCGAAAATGTACATAATTCATTTAACAAGTGTGGGGTCAGAAAGTCATCTTTCCCAACGTACCACAAAAAAACAAAAAGAATATTTGAACCTCTTAAAATACATAATAATAATAATAACAAAATAACAATAAACAAAGAAAAATTCAATTTCGAACACTTCACCTTTAAACTTAGCCTCACGGATAATTTCATTACCCTCACGAGCAATCACGTCCCTCATTACGAGCTTATACACATACTTCTAGAGCTATTCGGTTAGCTACGACACCTTGTGCATTACTCTAAGGGTGCCTCAAAGTTCATCCGCCAAATCTAAAAAATTCTCAGTTAGAGTAGACATCTTGAGTATTTTACCCGACAATCTAACCTGACCAAACCCGAAAAAACTCTATTTTTATTGCAACCCGATCTAAATAATTGTCTTATTCACAATTTATGACGTAATCAGTCTACTCTAGTCTTGAAATCTCCTCCATCTCTATTATATCCACAAACAATTCTCATTGTATCCCATTCATATAGACCTCAAGATTCTGAAAGAGAGAGAAAAGCTTCGGGCCCATTTCCATGGCGGACGGAGAGTGCAAAACCGGCAACAATGCCAAAAAAGTTAATCTTCTGGTGGTTACATACCCAGCTCAAGGTCACATAAATCCCCTTTTACAATTCTCCAAACGTCTCCATCACAAGGGCGCCGCCGTGACCTTCGTCGTCACCAAATTCCTTTTCAACAACCAACCCAACTCCGACCACCCTCCGCCGTTCCCCGTCGAGACCATCTCCGACGGCCACGACGCCGGAGGATTTCTCTCCGCCGTTTCCATCTCCGACTACCACGACCGCCTCAAGCACGACGGGTCACAGACTCTCCGGGATCTGATACGGCGGAAGGAGAACGCCGGCCGCCGCTTCGACGCCGTGGTGTACGACGGATTTATGCCGTGGGTTTTGGATGTGGGGAAGGAATTTGGGCTGAGGACGGTGGCGTATTTCACACAGTCCTGTGCTGTGAATAACATTTATTACCATGTTTACAGGGGAGAAATTAAGGCGCCGGTGGTGGCGGCCGAGGAGGAGATTCGGATCGCCGGAATGCCGCCGCTGACGATGGCCGATATGCCGTCGCTTGTCCAGGTTGGGAACCCATATCCGGTATTCTCCGATCTGGTGATTAATCAGTTTGGAAACGTGGAGGAAGCCGATTGGTTAATCTGCAACAGTTTCTACGAACTAGAACACCAGGTTTGTTTCATATCTTGCTTTCTAGCTTGCATATCCGAATTTGGGCTTTGATAACATTTGTAACAGTTCACTTCAAATTTTTGATCGGTTACATAACACGCATTAACTTAAAGAGAAATTTCTATATCATTAGAATGATCAGTTCTCCTCTCCAACCGACTTGGGATCTCACAATCCATTTTTGGGCAATTTCCCACCTCCTGTTTCAATCTCCTCTTTATCTCTCCCAAAATTTTCATATATTTCAAAAAACTTATTTTTGCGGGAACGGAGACAGGAAAATAAGAGAATGGTCACTGACTAGGCTGACTAGACAACACTACACAGGTGAATGGTCACTGACTAGGCTGACCAGACAACACTACACAGGTGAATGGTCACTGACTAGGCTGACCAGACAACACTACACAGGTGAATGGTCACTGATCAATCGAGCCCAAATCTAAATAGACGTAAAAACATTTAAAAATCAGAGACATGTAAGAGCATTCAGAAGACTTCAAACCTAAAAATCTCTTTACGACTCTTAGAATCAAAGACCAAGATGTTACAAAATCTCGGCTATGAAGGCAGATCTTGAAGACTTATGTACAAACATATATATATAAAGAACACAATTGCTTTTCCTTCATTCACTTACTCATTCCCTTTTGTTTTTTGGGGCAAGGTTTCAGGTGCTAGAAGGGATGGAGAATAAATGGAACATGAAGCCGATCGGACCAAACATACCATCGTTCTACACTGATAAACGAATAGACAATGATAGAGACTACGGGTTCAACCTTTTCAAAATGAACAATGAGGTTTGCCAAAAATGGCTAGACGCCCGTCCAAAAGCGGCAGTAGTTTTTGTAGCGTTCGGGAGCTATGCAGCTTTGAGCGTCGAGCAAATGGAGGAATTGGCTTGGGGTTTGACACAAACCAATTTCTTTTTCTTGTGGGTGGCAAGTCTTACACTAACCTTCCATAGATTTATTTAGTTCTTCCTCGTTCATAACATGTAGATAAAAA
The DNA here is from genome assembly GCF_002738345.1 of Cucurbita maxima. Classification (NCBI taxonomy): domain Eukaryota; kingdom Viridiplantae; phylum Streptophyta; class Magnoliopsida; order Cucurbitales; family Cucurbitaceae; genus Cucurbita; species Cucurbita maxima. The sequence continues at coordinate 1,214,809 of NW_019272048.1, read as the reverse complement.
TTTAAACTTATGACGATTTAGTCAAAAGTATAAGGCATTGACCCGGCATTGACCCGGCATTGACCCGACATTGACCCGTTTAAGAAATAGCAACATAAATAGAAATACAAGCCTCCGAGTCTAAAAAAAAATTGTTATCTATTTCCCGATTTTAAATTTTTTTAAAGAATTTATTAGACATTAAATTAAAAAAAATGAAATAAAATTAGGTCTAAAGTTAACGTACCGGTTGAACAGGTAAGGGAGACAGAGGCGGCGAAGATTCCGGCGAAATTTGCAGAGGCGATGGCAGACAGAGGGCTATTGGTCCCTTGGTGCCGTCAATTGGATGTTTTATCACACGAATCGATCGGTTGCTTTGTGACGCACTGTGGCTGGAACTCGACGCTGGAGGCTCTGACCATCGGCGTTCCCATGGTGGCGATGCCGCAGTGGACAGATCAAACCACCAATGCCAAGTTTGTAACGGACATTTGGAAGACCGGAGTTAGGGCTCCGCTCGACGATGCCGGAATAGTGCGGCGGACAACGGTTGCAGATTGCATCTTGAAGGTCATGGATGACGACGGAGGAACGGAGATTCGGAAAAATGCCGCTAAATGGGAAGAGTTAGCGAAACGGGCGGTGGATCGCGACGGAAGTTCCGATCGTACTGTTGATGAGATTCTTGCCCAATTGGTTTCTGTTTAAATATATATATATATATATATATATATATTATTTTGGGTTTGTTGATACACACAATAATTAGTAATTGTATGTATGATGACACCTGTCCCGTGGCTTTTAAGTGTTTTTGTGCATGATGACACCTTTCCCGTAGCCCTTCATGTGTTTTTGTGTATGATGACACTTGTCTCGTAGCCCTTCATGTGTTTTTATGTATGATGACACTTGTCTCGTTGCCCTTCATGTGTTTTTATGTATGATAACACTTGTCTCGTGGCCCTTTAAGTGTTTTTGTGTATGATGACATCTGTCCCGTAGCCCTTCATGTGTTTTTGTGTATGATGAAACCTGTCTCGTGGCCCTTCATGTGTTTTTGTGTATGATGAAACCTGTCCCGTGGCCCTTCATGTGTTTTTGTGTATGATGACACCTGTCCCGTGGCCCTTCATGTGTTTTTGTGTATGATGACACCTGTCCCGTGGCCCTTCATGTGTTTTTATGTATGATGACACCTATCCCGTAGCCCTTCATGTGCTTTTGTGTATGATGACACCTGTCTCGTGGCCCTTCATGTGTTTTTGTGTATGATGACCCTTGTCCCGTAGCCCTTCATGTGTTTTTGTGTATGATGATACTTGTCTCGTTGCCCTTCATGTGTTTTTATGTATGATGACACTTGTCTCGTGGCCCTTCAAGTGTTTTTGTGTATGATGATACTTGTCTCGTTGCCCTTCATGTGTTTTTATGTATGATGACACTTGTCTCGTGGCCCTTCAAGTGTTTTTGTGTATGATGACACCTGTCCCGTAGCCCTTCATGTGTTTTTGTGTATGATGATACTTGTCTCGTTGCCCTTCATGTGTTTTTATGTATGATGACACTTGTCTCGTGGCCCTTCAAGTGTTTTTGTGTATGATGATACTTGTCTCGTTGCCCTTCATGTGTTTTTATGTATGATGACACTTGTCTCGTGGCCCTTCAAGTGTTTTTGTGTATGATGACACCTGTCCCGCAACCCTTCATATGTTTTTGTGTATGATGACACGTGTCTCGTGGCCCTTCATGTGTTTTTGTGTATGATGACTTTTGTCCCGTGGCCCTTCCTGTGTCAAATATTATGTTATGTTATGGTGGACCCTACATGAGTTGAATATTATGTTATGTTGTGGTGGCCCTACATGAGAACATTGTTTTATGATATGTTATGTGATGTTATATTATGATATGATAAATCATAAATATGTTGTATGATGCTAAGCTACGATAAGCTATGTTGCGTAATGTTGTCCTATGCTATGTCAAGCGAGTTATACTATGTCATGTTATGTTACACCATGACAAGCTATGTTATGTTATGATAAGCTACATTATTATATGATCATGCTATGATGTATGATGCCTGAGAACCGTACAAACTTATACTACTCAACCCAAGATTTAAAGGGTGGGACTTGTAGTCAAGCTCCCTTCTGCCTTTTGACCTTTGCACTCAAAAGACGGGTTATTCATATTTCATTTGATGGTCAGAGACAAATTGAAAGCTAAGCCGTGGTAATTCTATGACTTTCTTGATTACAACAACAAGAACGTCACTAATATGAGCATATTGAAAGAAGAGCTACTATTTGAATTATGCAATTAGTAGGACATGGAGGAATAACCTCGAACGACCTTCAACAAAAGGGTACATGTTCCCGAAACTAGATTGGTCTATTTCTTGCATGTACCCATTGAAGTTTTTTGGGTTGGATTGAATTTTTTAAAATTCGAAAATTCAAGTTGGTCATTAAAGTTAACTTTTTTTTTTTCTCGGGTCAACACAATTGACCCAAAAATAGGGTGTAACGGATGTTAATGATACTCTGTGACTTGTGAATATTTGATATTTGAATTTTACGATACTTTAGTTATTACGATAACTTACAACCCAACAGAGGGTTGGGTTGAGTTGTGAACTTTATTCGGGTTGCTTGAGTCACCAACCCAACCAACCCTAAATTTCAGCTTGGTTGAGTGGTAACTCGAATAACCTGAATAGGGTTCACAACTCAACCTTACTCAAACTCTCTGTCTTCGAGTTGAGTTGGATTGAAACGTTGGGTTGTTTGTTTTTTAATTATTTAAAAAACTATACTTATCCACACTCCATGATACATTAATAACTCAAATATAAAACATTCAAAAGTCACAAAACATCACTAATATAAATTACAAACAATATAATATCGTGAGATGGTGCTCTGTGGTTCTGAATCGATATGACTATAATATGTTATGTATGTATTATGATATGTGAACGATATGATAACTCTTACGTTATGATGTGTTCAATGATATGTGTGAATGTAATGATATTAATAAGATATGATTGATATAACGATACAGTTCGGTTATGTATAGAAAATGATATGATTATGATAGATTGATAGAACGATATGGTTAGGATACCTCCCTGTAACGGTATGACTAGGATACATTCATGAAACGATATGATTAGGATACGTTCCTGTAACGACAAAACTAGGATACGTTCATGACATGATATGATTTATGATATGTTGGGAAACAATATGACTATGAGGATATGGTCATGATAGATTGATAAAACGATACGATAAAGTTATGTATAGAAAATGTTATGGTGCTGATAAATTAATAAAACGATACGATAAGGTTAGGTATAGAAAAACGTTATGGTCAGGGTATACTGATAAAACGATACGATAAGGTTATATAGAGAAAACACTATGGTTATAGAAAAATGTTATGATTATGATAGATTGATAAAACGATACAACAATGTTATGTATCGTAAAGAATATGGTTATGATGGATAAATCTACCACCGGCCAACTACTCGTGCCACCACTGTACTCTTCAAGAAAATCAACCACCATCTCGGAAAGGCATTCGTCGGCCGAGTATTTGCTTTCGCTGACGGAGCTGGACGGCGGATACTGACGCTGGTCACCACTTCCGATGAGGCGTTGAAGAGCCGACATTATTATTGTTTTATGGATTTGGTTTGGTCGGAGGAATAATTTAAGGAATATGTCGGAATGGACTGAATTTTTGAAGAAAGGAATTGAAAAGGGAATATTCTTTTATTTCTATAAAGAGAGGATATACTAATGGGATAGCATCTAACTCGATCATTCAAATGAATTAAATTACGAGTTTAGTTTCTGAACTATTCGGGTTTATATAAATTTGGTTAAATTCGATCGAGTTTTTGAAAAATCGAAAAATTCAATTTGGTTTGCAAATTCGAACTTTTTTTTGTCCGATCAATCCAACTAACTCGAAAATAGGGTTCATAGTCGGTGTTTGAGATTATTATAAAAATTAAGAATATTTGAGGTTGAAATAATTAAAAAACAAACCATCCGACGTTCCAACCCAACTCAACTCCACTCGAAAATAGAGGCTTTGGGTAAGGTTGAGCTGTGAACCTTATTCAGGTCATTCGGCTCACCAACTCAATCGGCATGAAATTTCAGGTTGGGTTGATGACTCGAGCAACCCGAATAGAGTTCACAACCTAAACCTCTATTTTTGGGTTGGGTTTTCACGTTATTTTTTAAAAAATTAATTTAGAAAAAACTTTACTTATCTACTTAGGTGAGTAACTAGAATGGATTAAAATTTAAATATCAAATATTCACGAGTCACAAAATATCACTAATATCTTACAAAATTCAAATATTTTTAAACTTGGTAATAATCTTAAAAGTAAGATGTGGTTGAGTTGTAACCCAATTTTTGGGTTGATTGGGTTGACTCGACAAAAAAATGTTAACTTACAAATCAACGTCAGTTCTAGAATTTTCAAGACTTCAACCCAACCCAAAAAACTTCAATTGATACACCAGGAAATGGGCCAATTCGACTTCATGTACAAGTACCCTTTGTCGAAGGTCGTTCGAGGTTGTTCCTCGTGTCCTACTACTTGCGTATGCCATAGAGTATCTCTTTCCTTCTTTCGGTATTCTCATATTGGCGACGTTATTGTTACTTTAATCGAGAAAGTCGTAGAATTGCCACTACTTAGCTTTCAATTTGCCTCTGACCATCAAATGAAATGTGAATAACCCGTCCTTCAAGTACAAAGGCAGAAGGGAGCTTGATTAAGTAGTCTGAGGTGGTCGGGTTCTCGGGCTATATAAACACCCCTCATCCTTTTTTTTGTTAATAAATAAATAGTTTTAATATCCATTGAGCTATGCATTAGTCATTAATATTAATAATTCACAAAACCAAAAACAAAATTGGTTGAATTTATCCATTTTTAGATGTGACTCTTCCTCCACAAAATTATCTCTAAATTTAACTATTTACTAAATTTAGGAATTTTCTCCTAAATTTATCATTTAAAAAACATATAAATAGGAAAAGAAATGGAAAAAAATACAAATCATCTGCAGCTCATCAAAAATAAATAAATAAAATAAATTTTCTTTTTAGAAATTTAGATGAAGTTGTGGATGGTATGCTTAGTTTTCATTAGTATGGTGGTGATGGCCCGAGGAGATGACGACGAGAGTAAATCCATTGAGTTTTTGAATTGCAATCAACCAATGCCTCCTCCGGCTTGCCTTAAAATAACACATAAGAGATTTTCCCGCCCTCCCCTAAATGATGATCGTGGTTGCAACGCAATTACGCGTTGTCGTGGAGGAATTGGTTCGGGTAGTCCACCACCGCACATTTGATTACCTTTTGTCGATCATGTAATCGCAAAACTAATGGTAATTGTATTTATGTATTTGCTCCATTGTATTACTTAATAATAATATACCTCATTATCACGAGTTTCACCTCTTTATTTCGAATTTTTTAGTTTTTTTCATTTTACATTTCACCTATTTATCCTAGAACCGTTTCGTTCTCTCTCTCTCTCGCTCTCTGTCGAAGGGTGACGAACCGTTTCGTTCTCTCTCTCTCTCGCTCTCTGTCGAAGGGTGACGAACCGTTTCGTTCTCTCTCTCTCTCGCTCTCTGTCGAAGGGTGACGAA
>NW_019272048.1:1159374-1203405 GCF_002738345.1 Cucurbita maxima | reverse complement strand
GGGTTGATTGGGTTGACTCGACAAAAAAATGTTAACTTACAAATCAACGTCAGTTCTAGAATTTTCAAGACTTCAACCCAACCCAAAAAACTTCAATTGATACACCAGGAAATGGGCCAATTCGACTTCATGTACAAGTACCCTTTGTCGAAGGTCGTTCGAGGTTGTTCCTCGTGTCCTACTACTTGCGTATGCCATAGAGTATCTCTTTCCTTCTTTCGGTATTCTCATATTGGCGACGTTATTGTTACTTTAATCGAGAAAGTCGTAGAATTGCCACTACTTAGCTTTCAATTTGCCTCTGACCATCAAATGAAATGTGAATAACCCGTCCTTCAAGTACAAAGGCAGAAGGGAGCTTGATTAAGTAGTCTGAGGTGGTCGGGTTCTCGGGCTATATAAACACCCCTCATCCTTTTTTTTGTTAATAAATAAATAGTTTTAATATCCATTGAGCTATGCATTAGTCATTAATATTAATAATTCACAAAACCAAAAACAAAATTGGTTGAATTTATCCATTTTTAGATGTGACTCTTCCTCCACAAAATTATCTCTAAATTTAACTATTTACTAAATTTAGGAATTTTCTCCTAAATTTATCATTTAAAAAACATATAAATAGGAAAAGAAATGGAAAAAAATACAAATCATCTGCAGCTCATCAAAAATAAATAAATAAAATAAATTTTCTTTTTAGAAATTTAGATGAAGTTGTGGATGGTATGCTTAGTTTTCATTAGTATGGTGGTGATGGCCCGAGGAGATGACGACGAGAGTAAATCCATTGAGTTTTTGAATTGCAATCAACCAATGCCTCCTCCGGCTTGCCTTAAAATAACACATAAGAGATTTTCCCGCCCTCCCCTAAATGATGATCGTGGTTGCAACGCAATTACGCGTTGTCGTGGAGGAATTGGTTCGGGTAGTCCACCACCGCACATTTGATTACCTTTTGTCGATCATGTAATCGCAAAACTAATGGTAATTGTATTTATGTATTTGCTCCATTGTATTACTTAATAATAATATACCTCATTATCACGAGTTTCACCTCTTTATTTCGAATTTTTTAGTTTTTTTCATTTTACATTTCACCTATTTATCCTAGAACCGTTTCGTTCTCTCTCTCTCTCGCTCTCTGTCGAAGGGTGACGAATCGTTTCGTTCTCTCTCTCTCTCGCTCTCTGTCGAAGGGTGACGAATCGTTTCGTTCTCTCTCTCTCGCTCTCTGTCGAAGGGTGACGAACCGTTTCGTTCTCCTCTCTCGCTCTCTGTCGAAGGGTGACGAACCGTTTCGTTCTCTCTCTCTCGCTCTCTGTCGAAGGTTGACGAACCGTTTCGTTCTCTCTCTCTCGCTCTCTGTCGAAGGGAGACGAACCGTTTCGTTCTCTCTCTCTCGCTCTCTGTCGAAGGGAGACGAACCGTTTCGTTCTCTCTCTCTCGCTCTCTGTCGAAGGGAGACGAACCGTTTCGTTCTCTCTCTCTCGCTCTCTGTCGAAGGGAGACGAACCGTTTCGTTCTCTCTCTCTCTCGCTCTCTGTCAAAGGGAGACGAACCGTTTCGTTCTCTCTCTCTCTCTCGCTCTCTGTCGAAGGGAGACGAACCGTTTCGGTCTCTCTCTCTCTCTCGCTCTCTGTCCAAGGGAGACGAACCGTTTCGGTCTCTCTCTCTCTCTCGCTCTCCGTCGAGGGGAGACGAACCGTTTCGGTCTCTCTCTCTCTCTCGCTCTCCGTCGAGGGGAGACGAACCGTTTCGTTCTCTCTCGCTCTCTGTCGAAGGGAGACGAACCGTTTCGTTCTCTCTCTCTCTCTCGCTCTCTGTCGAAGGGAGACGAACCGTTTCGTTCTCTCTCTCTCTCTCGCTCTCTGTCGAAGGGAGACGAACCGTTTCGTTCTCTCTCTCTCTCTCGCTCTCTGTCGAAGGGAGACGAACCGTTTCGGTCTCTCTCTCTCTCTCGCTCTCTGTCGAAGGGAGACGAACCGTTTCGTTCTCTCTCTCTCTCTCGCTCTCTGTCGAAGGGAGACGAACCGTTTCGGTCTCTCTCTCTCTCTCTCGCTCGACGAACCGTTTCGGTCTCTCTCTCTCTCTCTCGCTCGACGAACCGTTTCGGTCTCTCTCTCTCTCTCGCTCTCTGTCGAAGGGAGACGAACCGTTTCGCTCTCTCTCTCTCTCGCTCTCTGTCGAGGGGAGACGAACCGTTTCGCTCTCTCTCTCTCTCTCACTCTCTGTCGAAGGGAGACGAACCGACCGTTTCGCTCTCTACGAACCGTTTCGCTCTCTCTCTCTCTCTCGCTCTCCGTCAAGGGGAGACAAACCGTTTCGCTCTCTCTCTCTCTCTCGCTCTCTGTCGAGAGGAGACGAACCGTTTCGCTCTCTCTCTCTCTCTCTCTCGCTCTCTGTCGAAGGGAGACGAACCGTTTCGCTCTCTCTCTCTCTCTCTCGCTCTCTGTCGAAGGGAGACGAACCGTTTCGCTCTCTCTCTCTCTCTCGCTCTCTGTCGAAGAACCGTTTCGTTCTCTCTCTCTCTCGCACTCTGTCGAAGGGAGACGAACCGTTTCGTTCTCTCTCTCTCTCTCGCTCTCTGTCGAAGGGAGACGAACCGTTTCGTTCTCTCTCTCTCTCTCTCTCTCTCGCTCCCTGTCGAAGGGAGACGAACCGTTTCGTTCTCTCTCTCTCTCTCTCTCTCTCGCTCCCTGTCGAAGGGAGACGGACCGTTTCGCTCTCTCTCTCTCTCGCTCCCTGTCGAAGGGAGACGGACCGTTTCGCTCTCTCTCTCTCGCTCCCTGTCGAAGGGAGACGAACCGTTTCGCTCTCTCTCTCTCTCTCGCTCTCCGTCGAGGGGAGACGAACCGTTTCGCTCTCTCTCTCTCTCTCTCTCTCGCTCTCTGTCGAGGGGAGACGAACCGTTTCGCTCTCTCTCTCTCTCTCGCTCTCTGTCGAAGGGAGACGAACCGTTTCGCTCTCTCTCTCTCTCTCGCTCTCTGTCGAAGGGAGACGAACCGTTTCGCTCTCCCTCTCTCTCTCGCACTCTGTCGAAGGGAGACGGACCGTTTTGCTCTCTCTCTCTCTCGCTCCCTGTCGAAGGGAGACGGACCGTTTCGCTCTCTCTCTCTCTCGCTCCCTGTCGAAGGGAGACGGACCGTTTCGCTCTCTCTCTCTCTCGCTCCCTGTCGAAGGGAGACGGACCGTTTCGCTCTCTCTCTCTCTCGCTCTCTGTCGAAGGGAGACGGACCGTTTCGCTCTCTCTCTCTCTCGCTCTCTGTCGAAGGGAGACAGACCGTTTCGCTCTCTCTCTCTCTCGCTCTCTGTCAAAGGGAGACGAACCGTTTCGCTCTCTACGAACCGTTTCGCTCTCTCTCTCTCTCTCTCTCGCTCTCTGTCGAAGGGAGACGAACCGTTTCGCTCTCTCTCTCTCTCTCGCTCTCCGTCGAGGGGAGACGAACCGTTTCGCTCTCTCTCTCTCTCTCTCGCTCTCTGTCGAGGGGAGACGAACCGTTTCGCTCTCTCTCTCTCTCTCGCTCTCTGTCGAAGGGAGACGAACCGTTTCGCTCTCCCTCTCTCTCTCGCACTCTGTCGAAGGGAGACGAACCGTTTCGCTCTCTCTCTCTCTCTCTTGCTCTCTCTTGAAGGGAGACGAACCGTTTCGCTCTCTCTCTCTCTCGAAGGGAGACGAACCGTTTCGCTCTCTCTCTCTCTCGCTCTCTCTCGAAGGGAGACGAACCGTTTCGCTCTCTCTCTCTCTCTCGCTCTCTCTCGAAGGGAGACGAACCGTTTCGCTGTCTCTCTCGAGGTTTCGCTCTCTATCGAAGGGAGACGAACCGTTTCGCTCTCTCTCGAGGTTTCACTCTCTATCGAAGGGAGACGAACCATTTCGCTCTCTGTAACTATGTGAATGTCTTTTTCAGAGGTATTGAGAAGATTAGGACATGGGCATAAAGCTGCCAACTGATTGAGCTCTATCACCACCTACAATCGATAAATACATAAAAGAGATGCCTCAAACTTATAGTCTACAGAACATTCATTGTCTGGCACTAAAACATTCCCATAGCTAAGACAAGATTCACTTTGTCAACATTCCAATTGGTAGGCATAACCAAACTTTAATCTAAATTCGAGAAATCCTTCTAATTCTAATTCTCATACAACAAAACTACAGCATCCCCAATAGTAATGAGTCAAAAATACCTTGTAATAGACCCACTGTGGCTGGCCAGGAGATGAAGAGTAACAGAGAGGGGATTCACTACAGAAAGCCACTCTTTTTGTGGATATGTAAAGCATCCCATTCACGGGCCCAGAAGGATCTGCCAGATAGCAAGCATACGAGTGCAGGTATTTTTCTCCAGGAATAACACCAAACGTATGCTGAAACAATCTTTGGGATCCTCCTTCAGCAATTACTTTCGTCCCTTGAACAAACCTGGCCTTTGCAGCATCAGTTATGCTAGGACTAACTTTTACTGTTGCATTACATTAATTGCATATCAGGAGCTAATAATTCAACATTCAAGGCATTGTTCAAGACAAAAACAAACAAAATAGAACATTAGCAGCCTCCATACAAAACTGATCCCATGTTACATGTTATTTATCAGTTCCTTCTATCATATCCTTCTATCACATGTATAACAGCCCAAACCCACCGCTCGCAGATATTGTCTACTTTGGGGTTTCCTCTTTGGGCTTCCCCTTAAGGTTTTTAAAACACGACTATAAGGGAGAAGTCTCCACACCCTCGTCACAATCCACCCCCTTGGGAGCCCAGCGTCCTCGCTGGCACACCGCTCAGTGTCTAGCTTTAATACCACTTGTAACAGCCCAAGCCCACCACTAGTAGATATTGTGCTCTTTGGGTTTTCCCTTTCAGACTCCTCAAAGTTTTTAAAACTCTGTTAGGGAGAGGTTTCCAAAGAATGTTTCATTCTCCTCTCCAACCGATATGGGATCTCACAACATGACTCCAACAAATGGAGATATTATCCTTTATTAACGACACAGCCCGTTTTAACATGTTGGGTATCCCCAAGTTCACTTAAAGAAACCTGATCCGGCAGGAAATGTTTCATCATTACAATTGGCTCATCGAAAGCTTCAATAAGTCATAGATATACATATAAAAGCTGGAGATGGAAATTTAAGTAACTGTGCAAATTGAAATGAAATTTGATCGAGGGAAAAACTAACTGTGATGCAAGACGTTTTCGGCAGCTTCCTCTGCCATTTTCCCATAACCTTCCAACATCTTCCCGCAGCGACCCAACACATCCCACATCTTATCTCCTGAACACAACCCAAAACTTTCAAGATTTAAACCCTAAATCACTAGAGAGACAATGATTGAGAGTGGAGTTAAAGAAGGCGAACTTTTCCCAGGTTGGGCAGACGACGAAGCGGTAGAGGTATGTTGAACATAGGGATTATGATTGCCATGTTCAAGGTGATTGCTCATGATGGAGAGGCTTCAGCAAACGATGAGGATCGAAGTCTAACCCGACTAGGACTTCGTTTGTTAGGGTTTGAGATCGCATTTTATGAAGATAAAAATTAGGGATTAAAGTGGAGGAATCAGAAGGGCGTAAAGATGAAGATGATGAAGAATCTTGAGCAGTGTTCATTCAAAACTGTGGCGATTTCGGCGCTGAAATTTTAAGAATAAAGAGAGAGTTTCTGATTCCAATTCTTCTCAGTGAAGAGCAGCCGCGTACCCGCCATTTTCGACCTTCCTCAAGAATTTGCCGCGGGGCTTCTATTTTCTTGTATTTATTAATTTATAAAATATTTTTTAAAATATTTAAAAATATTTTTATTAATTTAACTTTTATTTTCTTATAAAATCAATTCATACTCTTATTTATTTATTTATCTTTTGTTATATTATGAGCTAATAATTATATTAAAATTTTTTTATATTACGAGCTGATAATCCTATTAATTTATATTATAAGGGTAAAACGGACTTTTGACCCAACAACAATTGCAAATAACTCGTGAATGATCGACTTACTTCTAATGATTATATCTGTATATACAACGTGTTACACTGTACAGTGTAACTTTAAATTTATATTATAAGGGTAAAACGGACTTTTGACCCAACAACAATTGCAAATAACTCGTGAATGATCGACTTACTTCTAATGATTATATCTGTATATACAACGTGTTACACTGTACAGTGTAACTTTAAATTTATATTATAAGGGTAAAACGGACTTTTGACCCAACAGCAATTGCAAATAACTCGTGAATGATCGACTTACTTCTAATGATTATATCTGTATATACAACGTGTTACACTGTACAGTGTAACTTTTGTTTAGTGGTCACCGTAATCAAACTGTCTTAACTGATCTCACACAAATAGATGCATTCTTGTTTGGCTCCACGACAGTGTTGTCGAAGCCTATACATTGGCATTTCACTGCCCAATTAGTCGATTTTTTTGGTGTCGATGGCTTGTCAAAAACCAAATTTACAATTCTACGATGGGGTCCTAGCCATTTGTTCTTCATGTAGATGTACTTTCGCCATGGTGGGACTGAAAGATTCATACAATTTAATGATCTCTTTGCAGCGTTGCACATGATCTTTACGATCTTCTTCAACTCATCTGTCGTTCCGATGAAAATTAAAGGCAGGGATTTTAAGAGCTCTCTATATTGGATCGTTGGCCTCGCGATCTCGAACTGTGTTGGAAAGTTCATGTCGATCAAGTACCTTTGTAAGATAAATGAGTTCGTTTTAGTAATATCATTTTTATTATGCTCAAAATTATTGACGATATTAATACCGGACACTCCCGTTGATGACGTCGATGAACTCGTAGCTGCCGGATGTGAAATCACGAGAGCTTTCCCATTTCGTCTTACAAATCGCTGCATTATAACGAAGCTCATGGAGAAACACCATCAATCTCCGCTGCGAAACAACACTGTCCGACGACGAAGCGGCCGCCCATTCCGCCGCTTCCTGAACATTACCCACAAGCACCGCCCTATACGGCTCGACATTCCCGCCGTTCACACTCACCATTCTCCGAATTTCACCCAATGCCTCCGTACAATCGGCGGCAGCGACGTTGGACAAATCTTCCACCGGCCAACTGCTCGTGCCACCACTGTACTCTTCAAGAAAATCAACCACCATCTCGGAAAGCCATTCGTCGGCCGAGTATTTGCTTTCGCTGCCGGAGCTGGACGGCGGATACTGACGCTGGTCACCACTTCCGATGAGGCGTTGAAGAGCCGACATTATTATTGTTTTATGGATTTGGTTTGGTCGGAGGAATAATTTAAGGAATATGTCGGAATGGACTGAATTTTTGAAGAAAGGAATTGAAAAGGGAATATTCTTTTATTTCTATAAAGAGAGGATATACTAATGGGATAGCATCTAACTCCATCATTCAAATGATTTAAATTACGAGTTTAGTTTCTGAAATGTTCGGGTTTATATAAATTTGGTTAAATTCGATCGAGTTTTTGAAAAATCGAAAAATTCAATTTGGTTTGCAAACTCGAACTTTTTTTGTCAGATCAATCCAACTAACTCGAAAATAGGGTTCATAGTCGGTGTTTGAGATTATTATAAAAATTAAGAATATTTGAGGTTGATGTTTTGTGGCTCGTAAATGTTTAATATTTGAGCTTTATAAAATTTTAGTTATTAATGTAACATGTGAATAAGTGTAATTTTTTAAATAATTAAAAAACAAACCATCCGACGTTCCAACCCAACTCAACTCCACTCGAAAATAGAGGCTTTGGGTAAGGTTGAGTTGTGAACCTTATTCAGGTCATTCGGGTCACCAACTCAATCGGCATGAAATTTCAGGTTGGGTTGATGACTCGAGCAACCCGAATAGAGTTCACAACCTAAACCTCTATTTTTGGGTTGGGTTTTCACGTTATTTTTTAAAAAATTTATTTAGAAAAAACTTTACTTATCTACTTAGGTGAGTAACTAGAATGGAGTAAAATTTAAATATCAAATATTCACAAGTCACAAAATATCCCTAATATCTTACAAAATTCAAATATTTTTAAACTTGGTAATAATCTTAAAAGTAAGATGTGGTTGAGTTGTAACTCAATTTTCGGGTTGATTGGGTTGACTCGACAAAAAAATGTTAACTTACAAATCAACGTCAGTTCTAGAATTTTCAAGACTTCAACCCAACCCAAAAAACTTCAATTGATACACCAGGAAATGGGCCAATTCGACTTCATGTACAAGTACCCTTTGTCGAAGGTCGTTCGAGGTTGTTCCTCGTGTCCTACTACTTGCGTATGCCATAGAGTATCTCTTTCCTTCTTTCGGTATTCTCATATTGGCGACGTTATTGTTACTTTAATCGAGAAAGTCGTAGAATTGCCACTACTTAGCTTTCAATTTGCCTCTGACCATCAAATGAAATGTGAATAACCCGTCCTTCAAGTACAAAGGCAGAAGGGAGCTTGATTAAGTAGTCTGAGGTGGTCGGGTTCTCGGGCTATATAAACACCCCTCATCCTTTTTTTTGTTAATAAATAAATAGTTTTAATATCCATTGAGCTATGCATTAGTCATTAATATTAATAATTCACAAAACCAAAAACAAAATTGGTTGAATTTATCCATTTTTAGATGTGACTCTTCCTCCACAAAATTATCTCTAAATTTAACTATTTACTAAATTTAGGAATTTTCTCCTAAATTTATCATTTAAAAAACATATAAATAGGAAAAGAAATGGAAAAAAATACAAATCATCTGCAGCTCATCAAAAATAAATAAATAAAATAAATTTTCTTTTTAGAAATTTAGATGAAGTTGTGGATGGTATGCTTAGTTTTCATTAGTATGGTGGTGATGGCCCGAGGAGATGACGACGAGAGTAAATCCATTGAGTTTTTGAATTGCAATCAACCAATGCCTCCTCCGGCTTGCCTTAAAATAACACATAAGAGATTTTCCCGCCCTCCCCTAAATGATGATCGTGGTTGCAACGCAATTACGCGTTGTCGTGGAGGAATTGGTTCGGGTAGTCCACCACCGCACATTTGATTACCTTTTGTCGATCATGTAATCGCAAAACTAATGGTAATTGTATTTATGTATTTGCTCCATTGTATTACTTAATAATAATATACCTCATTATCACGAGTTTCACCTCTTTATTTCGAATTTTTTAGTTTTTTTCATTTTACATTTCACCTATTTATCCTAGAACCGTTTCGTTCTCTCTCTCTCTCGCTCTCTGTCGAAGGGTGACGAACCGTTTCGTTCTCTCTCTCTCTCGCTCTCTGTCGAAGGGTGACGAACCGTTTCGTTCTCTCTCTCTCTCGCTCTCTGTCGAAGGGTGACGAACCGTTTCGTTCTCTCTCTCTCTCTCTCGCTCTCTGTCGAAGGGTGACGAACCGTTTCGTTCTCTCTCTCTCTCTCTCGCTCTCTATCGAAGGGTGACGAACCGTCTCGTTCTCTCTCTCTCTCTCTCGCTCTCTATCGAAGGGTGACGAACCGTCTCGTTCTCTCTCTCTCTCTCTCGCTCTCTATCGAAGGGTGACGAACCGTCTCGTTCTCTCTCTCTCTCTCTCGCTCTCTATCGAAGGGTGACGAACCGTCTCGTTCTCTCTCTCTCTCTCTCGCTCTCTATCGAAGGGTGACGAACCGTCTCGTTCTCTCTCTCTCTCTCTCGCTCTCTATCGAAGGGAGACGAACCGTTTCGTTCTCTCTCGCTCTCTGTCGAAGGGAGACGAACCGTTTCGTTCTCTCTCTCTCTCTCGCACTCTCTCTCTCTCTTGTACATGAAGTCGAATTGGCCCATTTCCTGGTGTATCAATTGAAGTTTTTTGGGTTGGGTTGAAGTCTTGAAAATTCTAGAACTGACGTTGATTTGTAAGTTAACATTTTTCTGTCGAGTCAATCCAATCAACCCAAAAATTGGGTTACAACTCAACCACATCTTACTTTTAAGATTATTACGAAGTTTAAAAATATTTGAATTTTGTAAGATATTAGTGATATTTTGTGACTCGTGAATATTTGATATTTAAATTTTACTCGATACCCAAAAATAGAGGTTTAGGTTGTGAACTCTATTCGGGTTGCTCGAGTCATCAACCCAACCTGAAATCTCATGCCGATTGAGTTGGTGACCCGAATGACCTGAATAAGGTTCACAGCTCAACCTTACCCAAAGCCTCTATTTTCGAGTGGAGTTGAGTTGGGTTGGAACGTCGGATGGTTTGTTTTTTAATTATTTCAACCTCAAATATTCTTAATTTTTATAATAATCTCAAACACCGACTATGAACCCTATTTTCGAGTTAGTTGGATTGATCGGACAAAAAAAGTTCGAGTTTGCAAACCAAATTGAATTTTTTGATTTTTCAAAAACTCGATCGAATTTAACCAAATTTATATAAACCCGAACATTTCAGAAACTAAACTCGTAATTTAAATCATTTGAATGATTGAGTTAGATGCTATCCCATTAGTATATCCTCTCTTTATAGAAATAAAAGAATATTCCCTTTTCAATTCCTTTCTTCAAAAATTCAGTCCATTCCGACATATTCCTTAAATTATTCCTCCGACCAAACCAAATCCATAAAACAATAATAATGTCGGCTCTTCAACGCCTCATCGGAAGTGGTGACCAGCGTCAGTATCCGCCGTCCAGCTCCGGCAGCGAAAGCAAATACTCGGCCGACGAATGGCTTTCCGAGATGGTGGTTGATTTTCTTGAAGAGTACAGTGGTGGCACGAGCAGTTGGCCGGTGGAAGATTTGTCCAACGTCGCTGCCGCCGATTGTACGGAGGCATTGGGTGAAATTCGGAGAATGGTGAGTGTGAACGGCGGGAATGTCGAGCCGTATAGGGCGGTGCTTGTGGGTAATGTTCAGGAAGCGGCGGAATTGGCGGCCGCTTCGTCGTCGGACAGTGTTGTTTCGCAGCGGAGATTGATGGTGTTTCTCCATGAGCTTCGTTATAATGCAGCGATTTGTAAGACGAAATGGGAAAGCTCTCGTGATTTCACATCCGGCAGCTACGAGTTCATCGACGTCATCAACGGGAGTGTCCGGTATTAATATCGTCAATAATTTTGAGCATAATAAAAATGATATTAACTAAAACGAACTCATTTATCTTACAAAGGTACTTGATCGACATGAACTTTCCCACACAGTTCGAGATCGCGAGGCCAACGATCCAATATAGAGAGCTCTTAAAATCCCTACCTTTAATTTTCATCGGAACGGCAGATGAGTTGAAGAAGATCGTAAAGATCATGTGCAACGCTGCAAAGAGATCATTAAATTGCATGAATCTTTCAGTGCCACCATGGCGAAAGTACATTTACATGAAGAACAAATGGTTAGGACCCCATCGTAGAATTGTAAATTTGGTTTTTGACAAGCCATCGACACCAAAAAAATCGACTAATTGGGCAGTGAAATGCCAATGTATAGGCTTCGACAACACTGTCGTGGAGCCGAACAAGAACGCATCTATTTGTGTGAGATCAATTAAGACAGTTTGATTATGGTGACCACTAAACAAAAGAGTGAATATTTGTTTCGGTCGCTCTAAATCATAAAAGTGAAATAAATAATGTATGTGATGTATCTAAACAGTTATTATGCAATGACACGAGAGATCTCTTTTATATTTAATATATCCAATATATTAAAATAAATTAATTAAACGTTTTAATTATTAATTTTCATATATTAACTACAGATCACAGTACTATAAATTTAAAGTTACACTGTACAGTGTAACACGTTGTATATACAGATATAATCATTAGAAGTAAGTCGATCATTCACGAGTTATTTGCAATTGTTGTTGGGTCAAAAGTCCGTTTTACCCTTATAATATAAATTAATAGGATTATCGGCTCGTAATATAAAAAAAAATTAATAGAATTATTAGCTCATAATATAACAAAAGATAAATAAATAAATAAGAGTATGAATTGATTTTATAAGAAAATAAAAGTTAAATTAATAAAAATATTTTATAAATTAATAAATACAAGAAAATAGATGCCCCGCGGCAAATTCTTGAGGAAGGTCGAAAATGGCGGGTACGCGGTAGAAGAATTGGAATCAGAAACTCTCTCTTTATTCTTAAAATTTCAGCGCCGAAATCGCCACAGTTTTGAATGAACACTGCTCAAGATTCTTCATCATCTTCATCTTTACGCCCTTCTGATTCCTCCACTTTAATCCCTAATTTTTATCTTCATAAAATGCGATCTCAAACCCTAACAAACGAAGTCCTAGCCGGGTTAGACTTCGATCCTCATCGTTTGCTGAAGCCTCTCCATCATGAGCAATCACCTTGAACATGGCAATCATAATCCCTATGTTCAACATACCTCTACCGCTTCGTCATCTGCCCAACCTGGGAAAAGTTCGCCTTCTTTAACTCCACTCTCAATCATTGTCTCTCTAGTGATTTTGGGTTTAAATCTTGAAAGTTTTGGGTTGTGTTCAGGAGATAAGATGTGGGATGTGTTGGGTCGCTGCGGGAAGATGTTGGAAGGTTATGGGAAAATGGCAGAGGAAGCTGCCGAAAACGTCTTGCATCACAGTTAGTTTTTCCCTCGATCAAATTTCATTTCAATTTGCACAGTTACTTAAATTTCCATCTCCAGCTTTTATATGTATATCTATGACTTATTGAAGCTTTCGATGAGCCAATTGTAATGATGAAACATTTCCTGCCGGATCAGGTTTCTTTAAGTGAACTTGGGGATACCCAACATGTTAAAACGGGCTGTGTCGTTAATAAAGGATAATATCTCCATTTGTTGGAGTCATGTTGTGAGATCCCATATCGGTTGGAGAGGAGAATGAAACATTCTTTGGAAACCTCTCCCTAACAGAGTTTTAAAAACTTTGAGGAGTCTGAAAGGGAAAACCCAAAGAGCACAATATCTACTAGTGGTGGGCTTGGGCTGTTACAAGTGGTATTAAAGCTAGACACTGAGCGGTGTGCCAGCGAGGACGCTGGGCTCCCAAGGGGGTGGATTGTGACGAGGGTGTGGAGACTTCTCCCTTATAGTCGTGTTTTAAAAACCTTAAGGGGAAGCCCAAAGAGGAAACCCCAAAGTAGACAATATCTGCGAGCGGTGGGTTTGGGCTGTTATACATGTGATAGAAGGATATGATAGAAGGAACTGATAAATAACATGTAACATGGGATCAGTTTTGTATGGAGGCTGCTAATGTTCTATTTTGTTTGTTTTTGTCTTGAACAATGCCTTGAATGTTGAATTATTAGCTCCTGATATGCAATTAATGTAATGCAACAGTAAAAGTTAGTCCTAGCATAACTGATGCTGCAAAGGCCAGGTTTGTTCAAGGGACGAAAGTAATTGCTGAAGGAGGATCCCAAAGATTGTTTCAGCATACGTTTGGTGTTATTCCTGGAGAAAAATACCTGCACTCGTATGCTTGCTATCTGGCAGATCCTTCTGGGCCCGTGAATGGGATGCTTTACATATCCACAAAAAGAGTGGCTTTCTGTAGTGAATCCCCTCTCTGTTACTCTTCATCTCCTGGCCAGCCACAGTGGGTCTATTACAAGGTATTTTTGACTCATTACTATTGGGGATGCTGTAGTTTTGTTGTATGAGAATTAGAATTAGAAGGATTTCTCGAATTTAGATTAAAGTTTGGTTATGCCTACCAATTGGAATGTTGACAAAGTGAATCTTGTCTTAGCTATGGGAATGTTTTAGTGCCAGACAATGAATCTTCTGTAGACTATAAGTTTGAGGCATCTCTTTTATGTATTTATCGATTGTAGGTGGTGATAGAGCTCAATCAGTTGGCAGCTTTACGCCCATGTCCTAATCTTCTCAATACCTCTGAAAAAGACATTCACATAGTCACAAAGGATGGGCATGAATTCTGGTTCCTGGGATTTTTATTGTTTAGCAGGGCTCTAAAGAGTTTAAATGAGGCGTTAAAGCATTCCTGTGCCTAGTTTGGATGAACCTAGATGAACTGAGTTTCTGCCTCCTCTCTGCATCCCATTCCTATGTATTGTAACTAAAATGTTCATGTTTTCTTTTCGCAATTACTTTCCTCTTCTAAAAGGTGCTGCACTTTATTGGATGTGTAAACAAAAACCAGTGGTTCCTTTGCAGTTTTGTATGGGATGATTTAAAAATTTGTGCTTTACTCGGGCTCGTGCTATCGCTTCCTCACACTCTTGTTAATGTTCTTGCCTTTTTCCTCGCTCTCTTTCTCTTGCTCACTTTCTTGTTCTCCTTGCTAGTGATTTGTTGGACGCTACAAGTTGTTGAATACTCGTAAGATATTCAACTTTGGTGGTTAATCGACTTGGGTAACACATTTCTCCTATTATAATCGTAAACTTTGAGAGTTTCTTACAGATGATCTTTTCATATGGATGAATGATCTTTCTCTCTTGCTTATTTCGTAGAAGATTTAAAAATTAAAAGTTTAAGAATGATTAGAAACATTAATGTTGAAAATTCAGGAAAAATAAAAAAAATTCAGTTCTCCTGATTCCTTTGACTGCAACAATGATTTCAAATAATTCCCTGATTTGATTTAGGAGATGGAAAGGGGCACTATTTTCTTAACTATTGTGTTCATCAAGATGATCATTATAGCTAATTATAACAATCATGTATGGCTACATATGAACAATTTCAGCATATCGGAATCGACGCAATCTACAGCATGAGCAATCCCCTTGACGCCAAAGACAACCCCTATGTTCAGTATTCCTCTGCCTCCGCATCCCCAAATGGAAAATGTTTGTTTTCTTCTTTTCTGCACTTAATGTGTTTGTAATAATTCCTCTGTGGATTCTCATGCTTTTTTCTTTTTTGCATATGTCCAACAGATAAGATGTGGGAAGCGTTGGATCGGTGCGGGAAGACGTTTGAAGATTGTTCTAGGATGATTGAGGCTGTAGCAGATAGCCTCTGGAATCACTGTCAGTTCTTTCCTCAATTCAAGTTAGTTTCCTGAATGTGTTGTTTTCTAATTAGAAACTCATTTGCTGCTTCATCTTGATCTGAAACAAGCTTAGTTCTCTCCTGTTTAATATGATTGCTCAAGCTTTCAATGAATTGGTTCCAAATAATTAAAAGAGTTTCTGTCTGTAAAGAAATGGTTTCAGGTTTGTCATCTCTTGGTAATTTAATTGGTAGAGCTTTTAATGATTGGTTTCAAACGATTGAAACTGATTCTTTTTTGTAAAGAAATGGTTTCAGGTTTCCCTTAAAGCAGTCATGATTTTCTCTGTCCCTTTGATCCTTTTCTAGAATAATGAAATTTGGACGCTGGAATTGTATTTCTGTTTGATGTCTTCTCGGGATTGTTAGCTTCTAATCTGTTAGACAATATATGTTTTTCCCAACAGTGAAACTTGGTTCTAGTGTCACTGATACGGCAATGACTAGGCTTCATCTTGGGACGAAGTTACTTACAAAAGGTGGTATTAGAAATTACGGATCTTCACAATGGTATGATATTGTCCACTTTGAGCATAAGCTCTCATGGGTTTGCTTTGGACTTCCTCAAAAGGCCTCGTACTAATGGAGATGTATTCCTTACTTGCAAACCTATAATCATTCCCTAAATTAGCCAACATGAGACTCCATCCCACAATCCTTTGCCTGCTATCTGTCCTGTCCATTTTCTCTGGGCCTGTAAATGGGACTCCATTCATATCCACAAAAAGAGTGGGCTTTTGTAGTGAGTTTCCTCTTTTTTACTATCCATCTCCTGGCCAGCCACAGTGGATCCTTTACAAGGTATGTCTGGCCCATTGTTCTTGAAGATATTTTGTTCTGAGGGATCTGAAATATGATTTTAGGATATATAACTTAGCGTAAGCGATTCACAGTGTTTTTCTTGGCCTGTTTGAAACTAATACAGCCTTAGATATATTGAAGAAAAGACAAAATAGAACAGAAAGAGTACTCATATGTTTGAGAGGTCTCCACAAAAAGATTCTACTGGCTGAACTCTCTCTGTTCACGTCCCCACTGACATATACTTCTCTTATCTAACATGTGGTGAGGGCCCTGCTGCCTTCACTTTCATAGATACTCTATCTCAGTTACAGCTGACCAATTCTCCCTCCATCTAACTTCCATTTGCATTTCCCGCCCTTTATTCGATACGGATAGGTGGCTTCTTGAATGTAGGGAAAATTTCTAGTACTACCGTACCTCCAATCATTTGTTTGTCATAAAAAAAATATAATTATAAATGGCGTCTATGAAATGAAATCGTATGTCATTTAGTAACGTGTCAAATGTTGAATGGAAGGAGTATGTATTTGTAACAGTCCAAACCCACCGCTAACAAATATTGTTCTCTTTGGGCTTTTCCTTTCAAGTTTCCCTTCAAGGTTTTTAAAACGCATCTATTAGGGAGAAGTTTCCACACCTTCATCACAATCCACCCCCTTAGGGCACACCGGCCAATGTCTGACTTTGATACCATTTGTAACAGCTCAATCTCACCGCTAGCAGATATTGTCCTCTTTGGGTTTTTCCTTTCGAGTTTCCCTTCAAAGTTTTTAAAACGTGTCTATTAAGGAGAGGTTTCCGCACCCTCATCACAATCCACCTCTGATATCATTTGTAACACCTCAAGCCCACCATTAGTAAATATTGTCCTCTTTGGGCTTTCTCTTTTGGGCTTCCCCTCAAGGCTTTTAAAACGTGTTTGCTAGGAAGAGATTTTCACACCCCTTATAAAGAATGTTTTGTTCCCCCGTCGAATCGATATGGGATCTTACAGGACTACCATACTACTCAAAAAAATTTCATGCATTAATTACCCTGCTTTTTCTCTTAGTCTTCGGCAAAGAGATCAGAACAAGAAGAAGAGTTATCCACTGGTTGGTAGCCAAGTTGTCTATACAATTATTCTCAGAACTTGCTTTAGTATGATTATGTTTAGAATTTTAAGCATGGTGGAACTGTAGCAGCTAGGGAAATAATTATGAAGTTCTGCAAAACAGTTTGATTTTCCTTGTTTTTTCTTATTGTGATAGAAATAATCAAAGTTCAAATCCATAACTATAGAAAGATACATCCATAAGAACAAAACTTAAATTACATAAGATAAATAGAACTAGCTAGATTTATAGTTTAGTACTGATTTGAAACCCTGTGAGTAGCAAAGTGATGAGTTCATAATCTCTCAACTGTATAACTCATACTAATTTAGGCGACGCTCACTCACTGTTAGGAGAGGATTATGAGGCTGAAAAAGGATAGTGTATCAGGGAAATGTGTTCATCCTTGTTTGGTCCCATTATTGCACATCCATGCATAGAACTAACTCAGAATTCATGCAACTATACCCAACTGTGATCTTGAAAACTATGCTTGTGTTAACTACTTGATCTTGCACTTTATCCCCTTCTCAAATGATTGGTATTTGAGTAGAACCCATCACCGGATGAGTTTCGTGAGTTTCTTGTCATTTTATCTATCTTTTTCGCTCAAGTTTTCAACTAGGGATCTTCTGTTAATGTCTTTAGTTGGGTTCCTTTTCATGACCGTGATGAATATGTTGGTGGTGATAGCGGTTGATCAGTTGGGCAAATCAACCCTTCTTCAAACCTTATGGTCCCCTCACAAAAATACATCCAAATAATCACGAGGGACTCTCATGAATTCTGGTTCATGGGATTCATATCATAAACAAGGCTGTCAAGACTTTAACCACTCGGAGGAAGCCATAATGTAACAACTCAAACCCCGCTTTGACTCGTTACCTATCGCCGTCAGTATTACGGTTTTAAAATGCGTCTGTTAGGGAGAGGTTTCCACACCCTTATAAAGAATGTTACGTTCCCTTTTCCAACCAATAAGGGATCTCACAATCCACCCCTTGAGGGCCTAGCTTCCTCGTTAGCACACCGCCCGGTATTTGGCTATGATACCATTTGTAACAGCTCAAGTCCACCGCTAGTGAATATTGTTCGTTTTGGCTCGTTACATATCGTTGTCAGCCTCACGGTTTTAAAAGTGTCTGCTAGGGAGAGATTTCCACACCCTTATAATGAATGTTTCGTTCTCTTCTCTAATCGATATAGGATCTCACACATATGCAACCGTTTCCTCTCACTATCTCTATGTTTTGGATTTTAAAATAGCAATGCCTCATTCCAATCACGGGATACATATTCAAGGACATTTACGGTTTCTTTCTCATACATCTGACCTGTAACGGTGCAAATAGCTTTATAAACTAAAGTTTATATCTTACACTTATGAAAACTAAGCAACCTATGCTTTGACTTGAGATTATATTATTGATTACTTAGAAAGTTGCGAAGAAATTCTAGTGGAGAGGTCTTTATGATCTTTATTTCACTTGTTTTTGGCATCTTCCAAAGCCATATTCATTTGCTATGTCCTAACTTTTAGGGAATATCAATACATGTGAATAAGAATTAGATGCTTGAATTTCACTTTAGCGCTCTTTTTTTAGGCCTTTTTGCAGAACTGTTAGCTGCCACTGAAGTTGAAGAATCTGTTCTGATTTGTGAAGAAAAGTCTATCAGTTATTGCTTAGCTTCTAAGAATCTCGCGAATTTGAATATATTTCAATTAGTTAAGATATGTATTGTAATAACGTAAGTTCATCACTAGTCGATATTGTCCTCTTTGGGTTTTTTGTTTCGGGTTTCCTTTAAGGATTTTAAAATGTGTATATTAGGGATAGGTTTCGATACTCTTATAAAAAATGTTTTGTTCCCCTCTTTAACTAATGTAGGATCTCACAATTTACACCCTTCGAGACCCAACATCCTCGTTGGCACACGTTTGAAGCTTGAATTCTCATATAATTTTGTAAGGCTTGTGTCAATATACAGAGTTGACTAGGTGATTACGTTGTTGATTGTTTAGCTTCTAAGAAGCTTTCCAACCCGAGTATATTTCAATTGGTTAAGACATATTCTCACTTGAGGAGACAAAAGGTTGAATTTTCTACTCTTTTATATTGAACTCGAAAAAAAAAGAAGAAAAAAACTTTAATTTATTACTAATACGAGATTCTTTTTAAAGATTTTAAATCATGAATAATAACCTAATGGGAGAGAGGAGACTCAATCTTCTACCTCTTAATTAATAGACGAATGTCCTGACCAATACTTGGATGGCAATGGTTAACTTTCATTTAGTTTGTATTTATTCCCTATAAATAACCTAAAGGGTAATTATGGAAATAATAATTTTTTTCGGTCGAGATAACCAAACTCACGACTCCTAACCCTACAAATCCCATTAATCGTTAAGATTGTAGCTTTATTTTCGAAAAAGAATGTTGAGTCTCCCATTTGATTAAAGGCATTCATTAAGGACTTAATCTCATGATTTTAACTTTTGACACAAATCTTAGTTCTCTTTCTTTTGAGATTATTATCCACTAAACTAAAAATATTCCACAAATAAAGAAAATTTAAAAAGACTTCAAAACCCACTTTAAAAAATTCATTACAAATAATAATAATAAATAAACAAATTATTATTATTTTTGGTCCAATTTCCATTTTGTTTCTAGATTTCAAAATATTTACATTAAATTTTGAGTGAAAACTCGAAAACAAAAATGTAATATCTTAAAATTTAAGGACCAAATTGAAAATAAGCTCAAAATTCAAGTATAAAATTGTTGTATCTTGAATCCTACGAATTAAACACGAAATTGAACTCAGAATTCTCGAATAAATAATGTAATTATTTGAAACTTAACGACCCAATAAAAACTAGGCTGAAAACTTAGGGACCCATACAATTTTTTTTTTTTAAAAAAAAAAAAAAATTCTCAACCTTTAATTAATTAATTTATTTATTGGTCCTTGAAACTTTCTTCATTAATTTCATTTTTACCCCTTGTCAACTTTAAAATATAATGAGTTAGTCCCTAATCTTTTGTTTTATTACATAAAAAACCACTAATCAAATTAAAATTTTGACTCTTAATTAATATTTTTTTAAAACAAATTCATAATTTTATTTTTTCATTAAACTAAAACTTTTAAATTTTTAAATATTAATTTAACCCATATATTTTGGCCTCTATACTTTTAAAAATTAACCATTTTATCTCTTAAATAATAAAAATAAATATTTTAAAAACTACCAATATAAAATAAAGTAAATGTAAAATTACAAAAATAATATTTTAAAGAATGGGGCGTGTTTGGACAACAGTGTTAAAACAAGCACATGAGGCTGACATTCCACCAAATTTCTATTTATTTATTTATTTATTTGTGGAATTTTAATTACAAATATTTATAAAAAAAATGGAAAAATAAAATAAAATAAAATAAAATACACTTGCTGTTTGGCTGCTTTTTCATATTATAATATTAAATAATCATTAAAGCATGACGTGGCGCCGCCCCACTTAAACTCAGACTGAATACCATATCTTTGCTTCCAAACAAGGGCTTAACTCTCTTATGTAATTTTATAATTTCCTTACAATAATTAACTCTTTTAAATATTTATATAAATAAAATTAATATTTTTTATTATTTTTAAATTTAATGGTATTATACATGAAATTAAGATGTATTTTAATTCCGAGTAAATAAATCAATTTTTAATTAACTAGTCGATATTATATATTTTATGTAAAGTTGGGTGTTCATATGACTCGGTAATTTAACCAATACAGACTATTTGACCTAAACGATAAAGGTTGAATTGGGTTAGTTTTTTTTTTTTTTTTTTTTTTTTTTTTTTTTTTTTTTTTTTTTTTTTTTTTTTTTTTTTTTTTTTTTTTTTTTTTTTTTTTTGTTCGGTTGAATTTTTAGAAAATTGAAAATTAGGGTTGGTTCGCTGTTTGACCTAACTAACACGAAAATAAGGTTACAAGTCAACCCAGCCTACTTTTTAATAAGGTTATTACGAAGGTTAAGAAGAGTTGACGTTTGATATGAGATCCCACATCGGTTAGGGAGGAGAACAAAGGATTCTCTTATAAAGTTGTGGAAATCTCTCCCTTGTAGACATGTGTTTAAAAGCCTCGAGGGGAAGCTTGAAAGGGAAACCCCAAAAAAGACAATATATGCTAACAGTGGGCTTGAGTTGTTATAAATGGTATCAGAGCTAGACATCGGGTAATGTGCCAATGAGGCGTTGAACCTCGAAGGAAGTGGACACGTGGCGAGTGCCAGCGATTGGAGAGAGGAATGAATGCTAGCGAGGACACTGAACCCTGAAAGAGGTGGACACGGGGCGAGTGCCAGTGATTGGAGAGAGGAATGAGTGCTAGCAAGGACGCTGAGCCCCGAAGGAGGTGGACATAGGGCGAGTGTCAGCGATTAGAGAAAGGAATGAGTGCTAGTGAGAATGCTGAACCCTAAAGGGGGTGGACACGCGATAAGTGCTAACAATTGGAGAGCAGAATAAGCGCCAACGAGAATGTTGGGCCCACTGGTAGGTGAATTGTGAGGATCCCAGCTAAACACCAAGCGATGTGCCAGCGAGGCGTTGAGCCCCAAAGTGGACACGAGGCGAGTGCCAGCGATTAGAGAGAGGAACCAGTGCTAGCGAGGATGCTAAGCCCCGAAAGGGGTGGACACTAGGTGAATGTTAGCAATTGGGAGCGGAACAAGTGCCAGCAAGAACGTTGGGCTCCACAAGTAGGTGAATTATGAGGATCCCACGTTGATTGGAGAAGAGAACGAAATATTTTACAAGGGTGTGAAAATTTCCCGTAACCGACCGGTTTTAAAAATTTTGAGGGGAATGTTTGATAATTGAGTTTTAATTATTTTCTTTTTGAATTCAAATCACACGCAATTTTTAAAAAATATAAAAAAAACATTTGAAGAGGACAAAATCCGACAACGTGTACGAAGGGAACACCTGGCAGGAACACGCTGTCAGGAGACGAATTATTTGGCAATGGTGGGGGCTGTAAATAACGACGCGTGGCAGAAATGGAACCCGCCATGAGCCTCGTTGGTGCATGTGGACCCCGCTTCTCCTATTTGGCAGTAAATTTTTGTCGTGTACTGCAGGACCCACCACCCCTCCACCTCACTCCTTCCAAGCACGATAACGACGGATCCGTATTAAATTATCAATACCCTTCCAAAATATCTACCACTTTTTCCCTTTCTTAATTATTCTTTTTTTAAAAAAAAAAAAATCAAAATAAATAATTTTAAAATTCATTTTTATATTAATTTTTTTATAATAAGTAGATATATGAAAATTTAAACGTTCGACGTTAACAAAATAAGTTGTGAATGTTTGATTAATCCACCACACCCAAATGGTGGTGAGAATTCTCTTATTTATAATCATTTGCAGAATACAGAAATAAGGTAAATTACAAATAATAAAGAAATAGCGATAAAAGGAAAGAATAATAAATGAATACAATATATTTGCATTTAATAAAAGGGCAAATATGGTAACCCGTAATGTAAGTCAAATAGATATTTGCCTTATAATGAACAGTCAACTATCCTTAACACCCCCCCGCAAGCTGAGCGTCGGATTTCAACGAACATGAAACTTGGATCTGAAAAATTCAAAGAGAGATCGAGAAATACTCTTTGTGAAGATGTCAACAACTTGGAGATGAGAGGGTACATATTATGTGCGAAGTTTGCCAGCGATAACAAGTTCTCGAAGGAAATGATAATCTAGTTCAACATGTTTGGCCCGCTTGTGAGAAACAGGATTAGAGTTAAAAAAAATAGCACTTTTGTTGTCACATAAGAGTTAGGGCTGCTGTGAAATAGGGACCTTGAGGTCATGCAAAAGATGCGTAACCCAAAGAAGTTCAGCAGCAGTTGTGGCAAGAGCACGATACTCAGATTCACAGCTGGAGCGTGATAGAGTAGGTTGGTTTTTGGCACTCCAAGAAATGAGATTGTTACCAAGATAAGTAGAATAGCCGGATGTAGAACGACGAGTATTGGGACAACCAACCCAGTCAGCATCCGAATAAGCGACTAGCGTACTAGGAACAGTGGATGGACGAAATGTAAGACCAAAGTGGAGTGTTCCTTTGACATAGCGAAGAATACGTTTGACAGCAAGAAAGTGATCTGCAGTAGGGGCATGCAAGAATTGACTGACATAATTGACAGCATAGGCAATATCTGGACGCGTAATAGTCAAGTACTGAAGGGCGCCAACAAGAGATCTGTAGAGAGTAGGATCAGAGAAAGGAGAACCATCAGCAGTCAGGTGTTGAGAAACAACCATGGGAGTGTGAACTGGTTTGCTATCGAGCAACTGAGCACGAGTAAGAATATCTCGAGCATATTTTAACTGACTGATAAAGAGACCATCAGGAGTGGGTGAAGCTTCAAGACCAAGAAAGTAACTGAGAGAACCCAAATCTTTGGTAGCAAACTCAGAATGAAGCTTGCGAGTAAAGCTGTTAATAAGAGATGAGTTGTTGCTGGTAACAATAATGTCATCAACATAAAGAAGCAAATAGATAAGGTTAGATTGCTGATGAAAGACAAAAAGGGACGTGTCAGCGCGACTGCAAGAAAACCCAAGTGTGAGAAGAAATGAGCTAAAACGTTGAAACCAAGCACGAGGAGCTTGCTTTAAGCCATAGAGAGCTTTCTTTAATAGACAAACATGCATAGGAAATTGAGGATCAACATACCCAGGAGGTTGTTCCATATGAACACGTTCAATAAGCGTTCCATTGAGAAAAACATTATTGACATCAAGTTGTCGAAGAGGCCATTTATTTGTGACTGCAATAAAAAGCACAACACGGACAATGGTAGTTTTGACAACCGGACTGAAAGTGTCAGTGTAGTCAAGACCAGGAACCTGAGTATAACCTTTGGCAACGAGACGAGCCTTGAAACGCTTGACGGATTCATCGGGCAAATATTTAATACGAAACACCCATTTAGAGCCCACGATGTTTGTGTTGGCAGGGCGAGGAACCAAAGTCCAAGTATCATTTTGTTGTAACGCTCGAATTTCTTCATCCATGGCAGCCACCCAAGTAGGATTCTTAGCCGCAGATTTGAATTCTTTTGGCTCAGTGGATGCAAGAAGAGCAGAGAGAAGTCCAGATGAGCCCAACATACCAAGATTTGCTGGATGACGAGTCTTGAATATACCAGCTTTGGCGCGTGTGATCATAGGATGAGTGCCCAAAGAAGAGAAATCAACAGGAGGTTCAATAGAGGTCGAATTAGAAGTCGAGGGTGGCAAAGTGGAACCTGCAAGAGAAGTATCAACCTGCACAGACTCATCTACAAGGTCAGAACAAATATCACACGGGGATGAACTGGATTGAGGAATGTGCGGTGATGAAGTGGTAGGGGGGGATGAATCAATTTGATGAAGATGTGGTTCCAAGAAATTTGAAATAAGAATAGTGGAAAGAGGTTGGGCTTGGGAGCTAGGAATAACAGAAAAGTGAGTTTTATCAAATTGAGCATGGCAGGTGATATATAGCTTAGTGGTGGCGGGATCAAGACAGCGGAACCCTTTATGAACAGGACTATAACCCAAAAAAATACAAGGAATGCTGCGGGGAGAAAGCTTGTTAGGCATATAATCACGCAAATAAGGATAAACACGACAACCAAAGGAATGAAAATTGTCATAATGTGGAGTGTAGCCATAAAGGAGTTCAAAGGGTGACTTACCTCCAAGAAGTGGAGTAGGCAACCAATTGATAATATAAGCTGCAGTGCTGAAGGCGTTAACCCAAAAACGAGGAGAAAGATGAGAGTGAACGAGAAGGGCCAAGCCAGTCTCAGTCACATGACGATGTTTTCTCTCAACACAACCATTTTGAGCAGGTGTATATGGACAAGAGAGTTGATGGTGGATGCCAGAATCACGTAAATGAGTTTTGAAACAAGTACTAGTAAATTCGGTACCACCATCGCTTTGAAATACCTTGATACGAGAAGAATATTGATTTTCCACAAATTTTTGAAATTGAAGAAAAATATCAAAAAAATCAAATTTAAATTTTAAAGGGTAAAACCAAGTGAATCGAGAATAATCATCAATAAAAATAGCATAATAAAGAAAACCCGAATTTGATTTGACGGGAGAAGGACCCCAAAGATCACAATGAATAAGATCTAACACATGAGACGACCTACGTTCATTGCGGGAATAAGACAATCGATGACTTTTCGCAAGCTGACAAGTATTACATAATGATGGAGAAGACAATAAAGACGTAAGAGAAAAATGACCTTTTTTTAAAAAAAAAAAGAAATAACAGAATGATTCACATGACCCAGACGAGCATGCCATAAATCATATGAAGCACGTAAAGAATTGTTTTTAAGGGCTGAAATAATAGCAGAGTTGCCGCGCTTCAGCACATATAGCCATCCATCTCTTTTACCGGTTGCCACCACCCTTCCTGTTTGATGATTCTGGATAGTAATAAGATTATTAGTAAATGTAACGGAGAGAGGAAAATCAGACGTTAATTTACTTATGGAAAGAAGATTTTTAGTGAGGTGAGGGACAACCAAGACATCTAATAAGTGAATATTTGGAACAGGAGAAAGAGTACCGGTGTGGGTAATGGGTAGGGATGCACCGTTTCCTACGATCACAGAGTTCTTACCCATGTAATTTTTAGACTGATCCAGAATTGATGAGTCGGCAGTCATATGGGCCGAAGCTCCAGTGTCCAGAAACCAATCAGCAGCATCGGGTTCAACAATAGAACATGACGTGTTAAAGGCTTCAGCAAGGTGAGCATGAGAAGAATCAGGTCGAACATATCGTTGGTTGCAGCGGTCAGCATAATGGCCCTCTTTGCGACATATTTGGCAATGAGGTGGTCGACGACCCTGACTTGAGTGGGTTCGTCCTCGATTAGAAGAGTTGTTTTTGTGAAAATAAGAACGACCTCGCTGGTTGGTAAAGGAAGCAGGGTGACTTTCATGGGTGCGACCACGATTAGTGGCTATGAATGCTGTAGAAGTGGAGTCAGAGGACTCAAGGGAGCGCTGGTACAACTCAAAACTTTCAGTTTTAGAGACTAGATATGCAAAACAGGGGATAGGGGTGAGAGCCATCTGAGTAGTAGAAAAAACTGAAAATTCGGTGCCGAGTCCACGAAGGAACCAGTGCACTTTATCAATGTCCTCGACGGGTCTGCCAATGGCATGAAGTTGGTCACAAATTTTTTTGAAGGCACAGGCATACTCAGCAACAGTTCACGAGCTTTTGACTGATGGCTGAACGTAGTTTCCAACGTAAGCCAAACATCACGTGCAGTAGAGAGACCAACGACAACAGCCATGGCTTCCTCAGTGAGAGAGGAGAGCAGGAGACAGAGAAGTCGTTGATCGGCTGCTCTCCATGCCAAATATTTGGGGTTGAATGTTGAGGAGGTTTCTGGTTCAAAGCGAGGTGGTGGAACCATAGTTCCATCGACATAGCCCAGCATGTCTTGACTCTCAAGGAGAGGGAGAAGTTGGCTTTTCTAAAGAAGATAATTGGAGGAAGAAAGTTTGATGGTGATCATATGGATTAGAGTATTGAAAGGAAGAAGATGATAACAAGATTCGGAAGCCACAGAGAAGAAAGGATCAGGGTTGTTAAACCGAAAGGGCTCTGATACCATGTGAATGTTTGATTAATCCACCACAACCAAATGGTGGTGAGAGTTCTCTTATTTATAATCATTTACAGAATACAGAAATAAGGTAAATTACAAATAATAAAGAAATAGCGATAAAAGGATAAAATAATAAATGAATACAATATATTTGCATTTAATAAAATGGCAAATATGGTAACCCGTAATGTAAGACAAATATCTAGATATTTGCCTTATAATGAACGGTCAACTATCCTTAACATAAGTACATATCGATTATTGTTGAGTATACTGTTGTAGACTATATATAGGTATTGAATATTCCTCGTAGATTGAATTCTCTTTTAAATATTCTCGTACTGATAGACTAAAAAATACCTAAATATGTACTATATAAGGGTTGACTAGTATGTTTGAGCTGGGTAAAGGATACCCCTGTGTCGCCCGACACGCCCACACCCAAGACATAATGCGCCGCACGTGGACATATGCTTGGAGCGTTGGTGCGGCGG
Organism: Cucurbita maxima; assembly: GCF_002738345.1. Classification (NCBI taxonomy): domain Eukaryota; kingdom Viridiplantae; phylum Streptophyta; class Magnoliopsida; order Cucurbitales; family Cucurbitaceae; genus Cucurbita; species Cucurbita maxima. The sequence continues at coordinate 1,176,293 of NW_019272048.1, read as the reverse complement.
TTGGAGCAGAGGGTGATTGACGGCTGACACATTGGGATGGAGTTGGGTGCGTTTGGAGATCAAAATAAAATCTAACTAAAATAAATTTTCATTAAATAAATTAATAAAAAAAATATTTGAATCACTAAATTTATTATTTGACATAATTTATCAGTAACAATGCCGCCGCCAGTTGCGGCGCTGGCGGCAGCGGGTGCTAGTAAGTGTAAAACGGCATCGTATCATGTACGATGAAGACCACCTAATACGCGTTGGCATTTGAAGACTTGACACGTGTACTTTTTAATTTCCATCCCCTTCAACTAAAGTTTTAATTTCCAAATTTGTTTTTGGATTTTTATTTAATGATTTTGGATATTGGTTACAATATTTTATTTACTAAATTAATTTAATATTTTAATTTTTTTAATAATACCCTTAATTAAAAATTACTTCATAACTATCTATCTATCTATATATTTTAGGGGTCGGACACATCGTCCTCTTCGGTCACATCATAACACTCGTCTAAAGTCTCGTGTAGCTGGATGGACGCCACTTCTTTCGTTGCAACGTGAGGGTCACAACCTACTTTCTTCATAGTTAGGTTGTGACATTCTCCCCGACTTAAACTAGTCATCGTCCTCAATGACTTACGTTTGGGGCACATTGTTAAGTTGTGACATTCATGCTTGTCCAATGCATGTTGTCCATGGGTGCAAGCTCGTGACACGCTGAAATCCTTGCCTTATATTACTTTACTGCTTTCATGTTGTATTATTTATTTCTTGTTTTTTTTTTAAGAATATGGCATTTCGACAAAATTATAACTACACCTGATAGACATGAAATGACTCAAAATGTATTATAGGGATGCGTATATATATATATATATATATATATATATATATATAGTAAAAAATGTATTAGAATTTTTAAATTTATTCAATTTAAAAAGAAAAAAAAAGAATTATAGAGAATAAAAATGTTATAATAAAATAATAATGGAAATTATTAATCATATGGTTCAAATAATTTATATTAAAAAAAGTGGTGAAAATAATGTCACATTCTCTCTCTCATGGATAAACTTAATGATTGAAATGAAAATAAATTAAAGAACAAGAGAATTTAAATATAATGATTTCAAAGAATTTTTATTTATTATTATTATTATTGTGGATAATTTTTTAAGGTTAAATAAGACAAATAAAAAATGTTTTAATATATATATATATATATATAATAGTAGAGAAAGGAGCAAGGGAAATAATCCCCACGCGGGATGCCAGCTGTATGGCTATAGATTCCGTGGTTGCCTACATCCCCACCCCACCCCACCTGGGTCCCACAGGAGACCTGGGCCCCACTCTCCAGTTTTTTACTGCCATGTTCTTATTTTTTAATTTTAAAAATCTATTCAAATAATTAATTTTCTATTTTTTTTAAATCTGGTCGTTTATTTTTTAAAATATTTTTGAAAATTCTATTTATATTAATAATTAAAATTTCCATATAATACTATTAGATTATAAACGTTAAATATTTTTAATTTTCATAATAATCTTAAAAGTAGGGTAAAGTAGAGTTTGATTGTAACCCTATTTTCGAGACTAGATCAAAAAAATATCAACCTGGACTCAGTCTTTATGATTTGGGTCGGGTAATCCAAGTTGGGATTTCTCTCTGCCGTGAAATATTTTTGTAGCTTTATTTAATAAATAATTAAAAAAAATGAAACTTTTGAATTTCGGGATGAATTTACTTTTTGTTGAAGGGTTGTTTTGCAAATCTTAATTCTTACTAAAGCCATTTTGAACAAAAACTATAAGGTAAGAAAGGAATTTCGTGATTTTAAATCTAAAAAGGGACTAAAACGTAATATTTGAAAGTAGGAGACTTAAAAATAAAATTTAAAGTTTCAAAATTAATATTCATTTAATGTTATGTTTTAAAATTTTAATTACCCCGTTAAAAAAAAACAGGTAATTATTATTATTATTATTATGTTATGCTTTTTATATTTAAGTTACTATTTAAAAATTAATGAAATTAATTAACCATTATTAAATTACAAATTCATTCCCAAAAATATCACATTAAATAGACGTGACACGTGTGAAATTCCTTCGTCTATTAATTAATCGAGAATTCAATGAATATTAAATGCAGAAAAAAAAATATAAAAAACTACTTTTTTTTAATTAAAAAAAGGGAAATTTAATATTTAATATTTAATTTAGAAGGAGCCAGCTAAATTCCACCATTTTTCTTTTATTTTCCTATTTTATTATACGCGTTAAATTAAATATTTTAGTTCAATTTTCCCCACGAAATTATTGATTATTTTATTTGAACATTTCTTTAAAAAAAAAATAATAATAATAATTTTTACATAGACTCTTTAATAATATTCTTGAAATTATATATATTTATTTAATTCTTTATCATTTTTTACTATATAATAAAAATATTATTATCTTTTTTTCATTTTATAATATAGACATTTTTTAGGCTCATTTTTTTTTAATCAAATTCCCATATGTATTTCTAAAAATTTATTAAAAAATATATATTTTTTACACATTTTAAATAAATTAATATGAACTTAAAAACATGTAAAAATATTGTTATTTAAACGAAAATTTAATATGAAGTTATTGAAATAATTGATCATAAATATAATTTAGGAGTTAAAACATTAAATAAAAACGTGTATTATATTTAATTCAAAGGTTTAAAACGTAAATAAAAAGAAAAAAAAAAAGAAAAAAGGGGTAAACCCTAAAAAGAAAGGAAAATAATTTATTATTATTATTATTATTATTTTAAGAAATGATGAAAATGATATTTGAAAAAAAAATTAAAAGGATAATTGGAGTAGAAGAAGCCGTGAGAAATTAGAAAGGACAGAGAGGGAGAGAGAGGACAGTATATGTGGTTCGCTGTAGATTTCATCGGTTTTTTAAGTTCATACGATTCCTGAGAATGGAAGCACAGGAAAATTGGTGCTCTCTGTACCCTTTAATGGCGGATTGAGGAGAGAGAGAGAGAGATTTTGAAGTAATGGAGAGATGTTGAAAATGGGGAGTTTTGTGTTCAATCGTCATTGTTTGTAGCAGCGTTCTACAAGTATTGTCGGCTCTTTCTGTTCATGCTGCAGTGATCGTCGCTTCCTCTCCGATCTTGATGGCGAAAACGGGGGTGTTTGATTCTGATCCTACAGTCATGGGGAAAGCCACGGAGTTGAAGAGGGAGTTACAGAGACTTATCGATGCTATAATTGATGATGATAATTGCTCTACCGACACCATCGATCATGCTAAAGAGATTATTTCTGCGCTCAAGGAGTTGAAACTTAGGAAGAGATCACGCTCTTCTAATCGTTACGAGAATCTCATTTGCCCTGATGAATTTCGTTGTCCGCTTTCTAGGGAGCTCATGAGAGATCCTGTCGTTGTGTCTACTGGCGAGGTTTGTTCTGATGATTTCCGTTCCGTGATTTCCTTTCTAGGTCTCAAAGAAATTATGGTTCTAATCCGCGATTTTTCGTTGTTTTGTTCTTCCGAACACTACGATTCTTTACCGGTTTTGTTGCTTCGCGTTTCATTTCTGAGGGTTTTCTTTACCCATTCGCGTTAAATCGTAGTGTTTGTGGATCAAAACCCAAAGCGCATAGATTAAAGAAACTTTGAGGACACGAGTGGTCAATTTTCCTTCGTCTCTGGTTTCATTAAATTTAGTCCTCTAATTCTGCTGTTTGTTTGTGTGTTCTTCATCAAATTACAGCGTTCTCTATTTGAATTCGATATTGATAGCCTACAGGATTTCGAGGTTTCTGTAGATCAGAATTTTCAATTTAACTTCTGAGTTTATTTCTGTTTTTTTCACTGACATTGCATCTTTTGTATGTAATTTTAAATGGCCGACGATTTAAACCCTTTGCATATTTCAGTAACTATGTTCATGATTTGTATTGTATTCACGATGTTGACTGTAAATTAATATGAATGATCTTCCTGGAAATCTGTAGAATAGTTGAGGAGAAGTAATTTGTAGATGTTTTGTTATATGCGTATGATTTTGGTAGGATTAGATCTAATTACCATTATGAATTCTTTGTTTTCGTTATGTTGGTTTCTGAGTTTGCTAGTTTTTGTTGTTTTGTTCCATCTTATTGCAGACATATGACAGACCCTTCATTCATAAATGGTTAAGATCAGGAAACCGAACATGTCCGAGAACTCAGCAAGTTCTTTCGCACACGAACCTCACTCCCAATCACTTGATTCGTGAAATTATATCTCAGTGGTGTACCAGTAGGGGAATTGAGTTGCAAGATCGTGTCCGTGTCCACTGTCTTGATGATGATGTGATAACTGAGGCTGATAGAGACCGTTTTCTCACACTAATAGAGAATATGTCTATGACAATATCTGAACAGAAAGCAGCTGCTAAGGAGCTTCGTATGTTGACGAAGAGAATGCCCTCATTTCGAGCGCTTTTTGGCGAGTCCCTTGATGCCATCTCTTTGTTGCTTAGTCCACTTTGTGGAGATAAGTCACAAAGTAGTGTTCACGCGGATCTGCAAGAGGATGTGATCACAACCCTCTTGAATCTGTCGATCCATGACAACAACAAGAAGCTTGTAGCTGAAACTCCCAATGTAATACCGCTTCTAAAGGAAGCATTGAGGTCAGGAACCATGGAAACGAGGAGCAATGCAGCTGCAGCCCTATTTACTCTGTCAGCTCTTGATTCGAACAAAGCACTCATTGGAAAATCTGGTGCCTTGAAGCCCCTTATTGACCTTTTAGACGAGGGGCATCCTTTATCTATCAAGGATGCTGCTTCAGCCATATTTAATCTTTGTATACTTCATGAAAATAAAGCAAGAGCTGTGCGAGATGGTGCAGTTCGAGTGCTTCTGAAAAAGATTATGAACCAAATGCATGTTGATGAACTGTTGGCTATTCTTGCCATGCTTTCAAGCCATCAAAAGGCCGTCGAAGAAATCGGAGAGCTTGGAGCTGTCCCTTCCTTATTCAGAATTATCAGGGAAAGTTCTTGTTCTCGTAACAAGGAGAATTGCATTGTGATCATCCATGCTATCTGCTTATATGATCGAACCAAGTGGAAGGATATGAAGGAGGAGGAGAAATGGTATCGAACGATCTCCGAACTCGCTAAGAATGGGACTTCAAGGGCCAAGAGAAAGGCCAGTGGCATACTTGAAAGACTAAACAGGGCAGTTAATATGACCCATACCGCGTAATGAAATTCTCGGCGTTAAAAACTTGTAGATTCTGCCTCTAAACCCGGTACTCTCGTCTTTTCTAAGACTCGGTCATCTGTTTGGGTAATCTTCGATCTTCTTTTTTTGTATATTCTCTTATCCTGTGGAGTCTAATTTCGATTTCTCTTCCAGGTTCATCAGTTAGTCACTGTGAATAAATATGATGTGAGTTCTGTTGATAGCTTTTCTTTTTGTTTCTGTTTTAGTTTACTTGTTCTTTTGACATTGTTCAGTTCATCGCTACTGCACGTCTGCAAATTTAGTTTTTTCTCTTCTTCTCTGTTTCATTGAACTGAACGGATAAGGTTAGAGCTGTTCAAAGGGAAGTAAGCAAATATGACAGGAGAGAATAAAAGGGTAGAGGATTTGATTGTAGCATTGCATATGTTCCGAAGTGGTACCAAAAGGATCTATAAGATTGGACAAGAAGGAGAAGGTGAATGATGTAAAAATCTAACCTCACCGCTAGCCGTTATTGGTTTTCTTATGAATTTCCCTTTTGGACTTTTCCTCGGGCTTTAAAAATGCGTCTACTAGAGAAAGGTTTCTACACTCTTGTAAATAATGTTTCGTTCTCTTCCTCAACAGATTTGGAATCTCACAAATGGTAAAACATTTTCTTGTGCTTCATTTTGATTGATATCTGTGATATCTGAGTAATGTGGTCCCTTTGAAGATGGAGGGAATAGGAATATTGGATGCCTAACACTTTTTTGTGAATATAGTTCTTTCTTTTAACTTCCTTTTGTCCCATAATGGAGCGACCCTCCTTTTATCTTAGACTTTCCCCAACATCTATTGGATTGCTTTAGGAATTCCTTGTCATTTCTTTATCTCCTCCACCTTCCCATTTTATCTCCTCCGCCTTCCCATTTTCGTTGGAAGAAAAATGTCGGTACAAGTATAGCTGAACTAGTTCGAGGTACGGAATCAATCTCCTCCCACTTATTAGTAAGATATAAATGTACTTTTAGTTGCGGTACAGGTCTGTTTGGAATGACTTTTTAAACACCTCGAAAGTTGTTTTATAAGTGAAGAATAAAAGGGTTCGGCTGTAGTTAGAGATACCGAATCAATCTCCTTCCACTTATTAGTAAGGTCTAAATATATTTTTAATTACTGTACATGTCTATTTGGAATGATTTTTTAAGCACTTCGAAAGTTATTTATAAGTGAAGATAAAAAGGGTTCCAGGGAAGCGGAATCGTTGTTTTTCCATTTTTTTATATGATTTTGTTTTGGTTTCTTTTCCTTTTATGTGGCTTTTGGCTTCATTATTTGGTGCAATTGAGGCCAAAATGATACTAGTTATGACTTGCCTAAAGGATAGTTCTGTGAAATACTTTTTGCTATTAAGATTTATAGTATTCAGTTGTAGCTCTCTCTCTCTCTCTTTGGAATAGTTGTTTTCTTTAAAATACTAACAGAAATAGTAACATCAAATCAAGGCTGGCTGCTTTCGAGTGCCCCATCTTTCTGTATTTAAGGGAGGGAAAAGTCCCCTCATGTCCCTGCTAGCTGGATATTTGGAATCTCTTACAGAGTATACTTTTATGTAGCCTTCATTTAAACATTTATAAGGTTGAAGATGAGGTCCTACGTTAGTTAAGGAGAAGAACGAAACATTTTTTATAAGGGTGTGAAAATCTGTTACTAGCTGATACGGTTTAAAACCTTGAGGGGAAGCTCAAAAGGGAAAACCCAAAGAAAACAATATCTAACAAATGTTATCAGAGCCAGACATCGAGCGACGTGCCAACGAGGAGGCTTAGCCTCGAAAGGGGTGGACATGAGGCAATGTGTCAGTAAAGACGCTGGGTCCCGAATGGGGTGGACATGAGGCGGTGTGCCAGTAAGGATACTGGGTCATGAAGGGGGTTGGATTGTGAGATTCTAAATTGGTTGGGAAGGAGAATGAACATTTTTTTTAAGGGTATGGAAACCTCTCCCTAACAGACACATTTTAAAAACCCTTAAGGGAAGCTTGAAAGGGGAGCCCAAATAAGACAATCTAGCGGTAGGTTTGGTTCATTACAAATAAAATAAAATAATTGAACACGCATGATTTTTTTAGTTAAATAAGTGTGAATGGGGAGATCAAAGATAAAGTCCCAGTTAACATTGAACTATACTCGAATAGATATACGATCATCGATGATTCTTGTATAATAGGTATGCCAATTAGTTAGAGAGTGATGAAGACTTGCTACTCTTTTTTGGCCATAAATTTTGAACAGTTCATCCGAATACCAATTTATTACTTCTTTTCCTTCTTGGAACATTGTTTAGGTTAAATCCAAGCATTGTTGTCACTTTCATTCTTAAGCCTAACCTCTACTAAATCCAATGGGTCCTTGTTAGGTGTTAAATTTTCTGGATATAAATCAACATTTTGGAGAGAGAAATCCAAAGAAGAGAAGGGTCTACCATGTGGCACATAATAACAAGGTATGGGGTTTGGCTGCATCCAAAGAACATAGCATTATGTTGATATTAATCCATCTCATTACACAACAATGGTGACATCCCCTTCTCTCTCTCTCTCTCTCTCTTTCTCTCTCCTAAACAAGAAAACAATCCAACTTTTTCTTTGGTTCCGGTAGGAGGGTCGGTTATTTGGAATGACTTTTCAAGTGTTTAAAAATATTTTAAACTTTCGTTTTTTAGAAAGATGGTCAAGTTAAAATCATCAGTTTCAAAATCGTCTTTCTAAAAGATGACTTAAAATTTCAAAATGGGTTATGGTTATAATATTGATTTGGAAAGGAAACGACTGTAACTTAATCATTATCGTACAATTGTTTGTCTAATAAATGTGGTTGGTGCTAGAAGATGCAACTTCCTAGTTGCTTTTCTTGTTTACAGTAATGTTCCTTTCAATCAAAAAATTTATAAGTTGTTTGTTCATATGGAAATTTTAAAACTAATGAAAAATCATGTGATGTGCAGTCCAATAATTTTGGGAGAATTGGACAATAGCAATCAATTGTTTGTCCATGAGACTATGACATGAGTCGAGAGAGATTTTCAACCCATAATGCTCGACCCTCATGCATTTGGAATCAAAATATCTCCTTCCAAATCACTTTGGTGAAATCGGTAGAAAATAGACCAAATTAATGATTATGAACATATCTCAAGCGATTGAATATCGGTATCGTTCCATGTATGTTGTAAACATGCATTACCTCTTTCTTCTATAAGATACTACAATCAAGAATAAATGAGATCGATACCAATTTTGACCAAATGTGCCTAATAATCAAAGAACTGTAATAGTTCTTTTGAGGTCGAGATTTAAATTTTTGTTCTTTGTTAGTTGCGCTCGAGCATAAAAGAAACATCAAGTAGAAAGCATGCTAAACTAACCTTTGAGTGGTATAGCTTAATCATTACCCTTGTGCTCGATTAATAACACTCTTGAAGAACCAAAGAAGGATGAACATAAATCTATCGACATTCCTACTATGTAAGTTATGATTTCCATCTGGAAAACGTCAATTTGAATGTGAAAGGTGCACCCAACGAGATTAGTAAAGACATATATCATCGATTATGAGGTTTAAGTAATAACTGTACAGGAAACTAACCCGCCATGGTAACAAATTGCACAACAGAAAATCAAAAGACAGGACCTCATGTATGCTTAATTTGAATTGTAAGCCCATCCATGTTTATCTAGAAATGCTTGTACAGCTTCCTTTATGGCTAAGTTCGGTACTAGCTGAGACTCGTCGAGTAGCTCCCGCGTTATGGGATCGAAGTTACCAACCTAAATAAGGAAACCAGTAGTTAGAATTGTAGCTACAGGACATGAACGAGTAGGATAGCAACGTGGAAAATGCCGACCTTTCGAAAATGGTCGAGGATCACTGCTCTCTCATATGTAACCCCGCTCGGAGTAATAACGGGATCACGAAGAATATCGAGCGTAATTTTACAACAAAGATGATCGGGGACCTGAAAACACATCAAATTAGTACCTTCACAGGATTTAAATGGCTAATGTTATGTCTAAATGCTTACCTCAGATGGCGCATCAGCCACGGCATAGTTTTCAAACACACTTCTTAGAGAGTTTAATTGTTCCCGATGAGCGCTTTCGGCTTGATCTACGAACCCTTCTGGTTCAGACTGGTCAAGGAAGTATTTTTGTTCAAGGGCAGCCTCACAAGCCTCTCTGAGAAATTGTAACATAGATCAAAATCAGAGAAACCCGTTTTTCTTTCTTTTTTAATATCTAATCTATAATGGTTCAAGCCCACCGTTAGCAGATATTGTCCACTTTTGCCTGTTATGTATCACCGTCAGCCTCACAGTTTTAAAAACGCGTCTGCTAGAGAGAGGTTTCCACATGTTTCGTTCTCCTCTCCAACCGAGGTGAGATTTCACAATCCACCCCCCCTTGGAGGCCCAATGTCCTTGCTAGCACATCGCCCGGTGTGTGGCTCTGATACCATTGTAACAGCCCAAGCCCACCGCTAGCAGATACTGTTCGCTTTCACCCGTTACATATTGTCATCAGCCTCACGATTTTAGAAGAAATGTTTCACTTCCCTATCCAACCGATGTGGGATTTCACAATCCACCCCCCTCCCCCCAGCGTCCTCGTTGGCACACCGTCTGGTGTCTGCCTCTGATATCATTTGTAACAACCCAAGTCCACCCCTAATAGATATTGTCCGCTTTCGCCCGTTACGTATAGCCGTCAGCCTTACGGTTTTAAAACGTGTCTGCTAGGGAGAGGTTTCCAAACCTTTATAAGAAATGTTTCGTTCCCCTCTCCAACCGATGTGGGATTTCACAATCCACCCCCTGGGGCCCAGCGTTCTTGCTGGCACACCGCCCCGTGTCTTGCTTTGATACCATTTGTAACAGCCCAAGTCTACCGCTAGCAGATATTGTCTATTTTCACCCATTACGTATTGTCGTCAGCCTCACAGTTTTAAAACTCATCTCTAGGAGAGGTTTCCACACTTTTATAAGAAATGTTTCGTTCCCTCTCCAACCAAGGTGGGATTTCATATCATCATTATCGACATCTTCAGGGAAAAAACTTATTTGAAGGCTTCCAACTCTGAAAACCAAAAGCTCTAGGAGAAAAATAACTTACTTCAAGGTCTGCAATTCCCATGAACGTTTGGTGGATGCTTGTTCCCACTCCCTGTATTTTGCATTTGCAAGCTCCTGCCATATCTCCTCTACCATATAACTCTTTTGATTTGCACCTCTACCAAGATCCAAAGCCTATAAAACACGAGGTCAAATTAAATTTGTGTTAGCATAATAAACTATATGCTCACTCGATGTATACGAATCAAAAGTCCCCTAAAACGAGAGTATCCGTGGATCATAGGCGAGTTGTGTAGTGTACCATCAGAGATCTTTGTTTAAATGCTACAAAAATTAGAGAGAAGTTAATGAAGAGCTACCTTCTCCAAATGCTTGATTCCTTCAGGATAGTCTTTATTTTGTATTAATGCTAATCCTACCATGTAATGTGCCTGCACATCAAAAATTGCCAACAAATGTAAGAACAAATAAATAAAGGAAAGAAGATATATATATATATATATATATATAATAATAAGAAGCACAAGCACGTTAGTTTGGGCAACATGCAATAGAGACTCTAACTCTCCGATATTCGTCGGACACCGGAAAAATACCAAGAAATTACAGGACCTCTCTTGCCTTTGCACATAAAATTGGCTTTTGGTCTACGACTTCTTGGCACATGAAAAATCTAGCGGAAAAGTCACTAGAGGCATGAGACATTTCAATAATTTCATAAGAACGGTAGAACTCATTGATCATCCCCACAGCAATGGCCTTTATATGTGAGATCCCACATCGGTTGGAGAGGGGAACATAAACATTCCTTATAAGGGTGTAGAAACCTTTCCCTAGTAGACGCGTTTTAAAACCGTAAGGCTGACGGCGATACGTAATGGGCCAAAGCGGACAATATCTGCTAGCAATGGGCTTGGACTGTTACACTATACTTGGTCAAACAACAGATTCACACCTACCATGACACTCGTCGACAAATTTTTAGCTATTGAAGGCCTCCGGGGAAAATTTAGTATTGCTCATGTCTAAGACTAAATAGACCTACATCGAATCATTATCCCATTGTGTTTTCCATAGATCGCCTCAAATGGTGCTCCTCGCCCTTCCATTTTGAGAATATATGGTTAGATCACATTAATTTTCTGCCCACGATAGAATACTGGTGGAAGAACACTCCCCTCCGTGGATGGTTAGACACAAATTCATTATTAACAAACTCAAAAGGCTAAAATAAGTCTTCAAAAAATGGAACGAGGTTTTCGGTTGTATTTCCACAAAAACAAACCAACTACTTACAAAAATTACTATTTTTGATCGAATGGAAGAAACCGACCCTATCACACTAGTTCAACACACATAAGAAGCTCATGAAAGTCGAATTCATATCATTGGTAGCAAATAAAGTGCAATCTCAGAGACATAAGTGTAAAAAACTCCAGATTTTTCCATCGTATCATGACCTCAAAAAAACAAAAGAGTACCATCATAGAAAGTCTATCGAAGCAAGGCAGAAGTTTCATCAATGAAGATGAAATGGTCTCAAAATTCATGTCCTCAACACACATATGTAAAAAGGATGACACCCTCACCAAATTTCTCGATAATCTTGATTGGAGCCCAACTGATCATCGCCAAGCAACCTCCCTTGAGTTTGCATTCATTGAAGAAGAGGTATGGAAGGCGATAAAGATCTTGGGCTCTGACAAAACTCCTGGATCAAGTGGTTTTACCTCCTAATTCTTTAAAAAAATGTCGGAACTTTTTGAGAACCGATATCATGAGAGTGTTCCAAAAAAAAATTCTAAATGAAATCATCAATGGAAACTTAAATGAAAATATATATATGTTTGATCTCAAAGAAGATAAGTCTTACGACAAGACTATACAAAATTATAGAAGGGGTTTTATTAGAACGCCTCATAAGGATTCTCCTTTTCACTGTCACTAGGCAACAAACAACATTTGTACAGGGATGTTAAATCCTTGATGCATCCTTCATGCAAATGAGCTTACAGACAAATGGAAAAAGAGGAAACAAAAAGGTGTAGTCATCAAACTTGACCTAGAAAAAGCCTTCGACAAGGTTATTTGGGTCTTGCTCGACAACATTCTTAAAACAAAAGACTTTTGCTCAATGAGCAACAAACTTCTCGATCGTCATTAATGGATGACCGAGAAAGAAGATCTATGCTACACAAGGTCTTCGACGAGGAGATCCACTATCCTCTTTTCTTTTCATTATAGTACTACACAAGGGCTTCCATGTTGGTAATGAAGACTTAAGTATCAACAACCTATAGTTTGCATATGATACAATTTTCTCTGAAATGCCAAATGTCTCATCTACAAAAAGAACATGTCTGGAACAGTGAAAACCTTCGAAAGATTCTCGAAACAAAACATCAACCTCTAGAAAATAAAGATCATTGGTCAATGTTAGCACAAAGGATATCGACGACTTTGCCAAAAGATATGGCGGTAAAAAAGGTGAAAGGCCAAATATGTACATGAGATTGTCCCTAAATGAAAACCTCAAATCCTTCTCCTTCTAGAGGACCATTATTGAAAAAAATAGAAAGGTCATCGACATGATCATCATGCTACTTCTAAAGGCGGAAGGCTCTCCCTATATAAACCACATTGTCGAACATTCCTACTAACTACATGTCTCTACTCGAAATGCCTCACAAAATGGCTCTGGAAATAAAAAGGTTATTCAAAAACTATCAGGAAAAATGACTCACGTCTTGTTCAATGAAATATCATAAACCTCCCACTAGACAAGGGAGGTCTTGGCCTATATTCAATGAAGAAAAAGAAGAGAGCCCCTCTTATAAAGGCTAAATATGCTCCTACATCAGGTACAAATGAGTCCCCCACATTCTACATAGGGGACGTGGAAGCATCTAAAAGAGTACCAAAACCTCATCATCAACCGCATTCGCCATAGAGTGGGTGGTGGAGGAAACACATCTTTCTAGACTAACCCTTGGATTGACAACACCACGTTAGCTTTGCAATATTCTCTTTTGTACAGACTCTCTCATTGCAAGACGGTCACAACCAAAGAGACATGGAAAGATGTCAACAAATACTAGGACCTAAAGCTCGGTAAGAACCTAAACGAAGCTATAGAATAGGTCGAATTAAGCCTTGAGCTTACCCCAACTGTGTTGTCCCAAGAAGCAAACTTATAGAAATAGCTTTCTAGTATGGACAAGGTCAGTAAGAAGTCATAAACCTCTCTCATTGTAAATTGGAAAGATCTTTTGTAAGTATCACGGGAAGCGTCTTCATCAACACTTCCATATCGAACTCTAAGAATCAAAACCAAAATTTCAAGATTTATAGAATAGTACCTTGACAGAATTGTTGTCGAGCTGAATAGCTCTCCGACAGTCCTCCTCCACCTTCTTCCAATCACTATACACCATTAAAAACAACGCATCATAACAATAAATTCTCATTCTCTCCGTAATAAGGAAGAAAATGGGGCAAGGATAGGTGCCCGTACATACTTCCGCTTGCGATGACACAAAGCACGGTTCGTCAAATACACAGGAACATTCGGACATAGCGTAATCGCCTTCAAATCAAAAACAACAAGAATATCCCAAATAATTCGATTTTGATACCCAAATAGCGACCAGAAAGAACAATTCGAGAGACAGGAAGAAACCTCGGTATAGGCTTCAATGGCGGCTCCAATCCGGCCCTTCTGGAAATAGTGATTTCCATCTTTTCTGAGAATCTCGGCCTGTCTTGCAGCGCCAGACAAGAACACGCCCGGCCCCATCGCCAATCGACGAAATCAAAGCGACGACGCTGAATATAACTTTTAGGGTTTTTATTTTGGTTCTCGAAATCAAGAACAGATAGATTATTGCAGAAATGGGATTACAGAGATTGATTTTGGGAAGAAGAACAATGAAAAGGAAAAGAGACGGTTTCTTGAGAAGGGAGGGTTCGGCTTCACGACGTTTCCAGCCAAAAAGATGAAATTGACGCCAAATTTGCCATTTATTTTCTATTTAATTTTCATTTAATTTTGGATTTTCTTGTCTACAATACATTTGGTTGACTTTTTTATTGTGCTCGTTTGACTAATCGAATCAAGGCATTGAAAACTGTAAACTTCAAACAACTCTCTTTTCGAGGATTTGACTCGGTCAATTAGAGTGGATATGTAACAGCCAAGTCCACTATCCTCTCTAGGTTTTTAGAACGTTTCTGTTCGGGAAGGTGTTTCGGGACCAACTTCCTCACTGGCACTCATTCTTTTCTCTAATCGATGTGGGACCCCACCAAATCCACCTCATTCGGGGCCCAACGTCCTTGCTGACACATCGCCTCATGTCCACCCCACTTTGGGGCTCAGCTTCCTCGCTGACACATCATCTTATGTCCACCCCACTTCAGGGCTCAGCCTCCTCGCCGACACATCGTCGCCTCATGTCCACCCCACTTCGGGAATCAGCCTCCTCGTTGACACATCGCCTTATACCCACCCCACTTTGGCTCAGCCTCCTCGCTAACATATTGCCTAATGTCTGACTCTGATACCATTTGTGACAGCTTAAGCCCACTGCTAGCAGATATTGTCTTCTCTTGGCTTTCTCTTTGTGAGCATTCCCTCAAAGTTGTTAAAACGTGTCTGCTAGTGAGAAATTTCTAAACTCTTCTAAAAGGTGTTTTGTTCTCCTCCTCAACCGATGTGAGATCTCACAAGATACATAAGATATGTTGTGACTATCATATTATGGATGATTGTTAAGTATTTTGGAAAGTCAATTATGAGACTTCGTGCATATTTATGAATGACATGTTATTACGAAAAAAAATAAATTGTGGTAGTTACCTATTTAATTTCATGATCACGAGACACTAATACGTATGAGATATGACTCTAGGATGTCGATTCCCATCTACTTGGGCAAAGTCTTCCAAGACTCGTGTTTATGCACTAGTAGAGAATTGGTACAATTCAATATTGTCCACAATGGTCATAGGAGAATAACATGTGTTTAATAGTAATGTTTCAGGTCTCACGGGTGCACGTGACATTTTTCATGTTCTATGAAGAGGCGTTTTTTCTAAAAAGAATTTGAATTAACGACGAAGCTGTACGAAGTGAGTGATGGGTCATATGCTGATTGAGACATGGAGTCAATGTCGACGTGTTTCCATGAACGTTTCAATTTCTTTATTTTGAAATTGTGTTTTAAATTCTCTAAATTAATTTTACTTTCTCTTATTTTATGTTTGACCATGTTTTGAATGGGAACGTTTCATATATGATATCGATTTTTATGTTTTAAGTTAAATTACTAATTTAACCGGGACGAGTGATTTGATTTTTATAAATCTTTATTCTCAAAAATTAAATTTAGAAAAAAAAAAAAGGTTATAGTCTAGTTGATTAGGATACTTTCTCGGACTCGATTTAACTATCGAGAACCAAATTTTTGTTTTGAACATAAGGGACAAAAAAAAAAATCGTCATAATTTTACTTTAGTTGGTGTTTTTCCCATTTTACCCTTGGTGTTACTTTCCCGCTCATTCCCCCGTGGAAAAATCTAAGATATAATATCTTTTTACATATACAAAAATAAAATAACCTCGATTAGTTATCGGGTTGACTCAATTTTGGCATTGAAATTGGTTACATAGAGACTTTGAGTTACACTATAAAGATGACTTGATAATGAAACATTATTGACACGAGAGATAGAAAAAGGAAATGGTAGGACAGTTTACTTGTGGCGAATGGTAAGGATAAAATGAGACGACAACGAATGAGTGGTTGTTTCAGGTTGAATCTAGTTACGTTCAAATAAATGAAAATTTTATGGGTTGAAATAGATATTTTACGAACTAATTTTTACTTTTACTAAAAAAATAAAAATTTGAATAAACGACTCAAACAACCCGAACCAACCCAACCCACGAACACCCCTATACATTGTACTCGATTGATAGACAGATAAAGCACAAATTCATAAACATAGTTTGAGCAATGTAGTTTAAACCGTAAAAAAAGCCCTAAATTTGTGAGCGTTATCTTAGTTGACAAAGAGGTAATTTCTTGGGGTATTCATATAACCTGTTGACCCGAACAAACTAGACGGTCTAACCCAAGTCGACGATGTGAACTAGGTTAATTTTTTTTAGGTTGAGTTGGATTGAATTTTTGGAAATTCAATCATTTTAGCTCGAGCCTCTAAATTGGTATGTTCGAAGATAATTATGGATAAGAAATAAAATTAATTTAGGAATTATTTTGTAAAAATTTATTTACTTATTTTAAAATTAATAAAATTAATAAAATAAAATTACCCATTTTTATAGAATTAAATTATTTCAAAATTTTAAATTTAGAGATAAATTAATTTTTTAATTAAAAAAATATATTTCAGTTTAGTCTCGAGTTTATTCGATTGGTATATAATTTTAGTCTCTATACTTTTAACAAATTTTAAAATTAATATAGTTGTTTAAGGTGAACCGAACCGATTTTTTTTTTTTTTTTTTTTTTTTTTTGCACACGTAAATGAAGACTTATAGTTCTTT
>NW_019272048.1:1090434-1159290 GCF_002738345.1 Cucurbita maxima | reverse complement strand
CGTTTTTTTTTTTTTTTTTTTTTTTCGTTTTGCACACGTAAATGAAGACTTATAGTTCTTTAATGCAAAAATAAAAAGTCGAAGAAAATTTTTAGGGTTCTTTGGGACCCGTTCTACAAATGACTTTGCTATAAAATTAAAGAAGAAAATTGCTAAATACTGTTGTTATAAAGCTGCCCGACATAGTGTGTACGGAAGCTCCATGTATAATGGTTTGGTGCACCGAACTTGACCATATACATTTGTATACTATACTGCATTTGCCAGCTGAACCATGTACGAAATTTCTCGCTCAATTGGAGAAGGGAACGAAACACTATTTATAATGATACAAAAATCTTATTTATCCAATAGACGTTTTTTAAAACTGTGAGGCTGCTATCTCGTAATTGATAGGCACTCATTCCCGACCACTTTCTCTTAGTGTAAATTATTGAGTGATCGCTCGCTATTTGGCTGGAACGGGTGGGTAATTGTCTCGCAGTTAAGCGAACTTGCTCAATCGGTTACCACCAATAATCAGTCAAACTAGTCAAAAGTATGTAACAGACAGACAATATTTGCTAGTCATTTCGTCCTTATCTTGAAAATTTATTATTATTAATTAATGAATTTTAGAATAAACCCTAATGGAGAGGGCAGAGTCCAAATTCATGGATCAATTTCATTTCTGGATATCAATTAATTGATTCGTTCGCCATAAATGGCAACCGATTCAATGCCGTCGGAGAAAAAAAACTGTCCGATCCATTTCGCCACAAAATTGCCTTTTAAAAAACGCCTCTCTCTCGTTCTCTCTCTCTCTGTTTCGATCGCTCCTTCAATTTCAATTCAATCGCGCTCTGTCTCTGTAAATGGATGCGTTAGGATCATATCCGATCAATTTCAGTACCGGTAGGGTTCCGATCTCTACCAGCGGCGATGAATCGAAGAATCGCCCGATAAGGCGGAATCGGATGGTCCAAGCGGCGGCAGAGTGGCTGAAACGGCGATCCACGGTAGCGAAGATCGCTATTGCGTCGGCGGCGACGGTGTTGGCGTTGGTGGCTTTGAAGGTGACTGTTAAGGATCATAATTACTTCTTCATCGCCGGTGCAGTCATTCACGCTGCCGGTCTTCTCATCCTCGCTTACAAGCTCACCACTCATAAAACCTGCTCCGGCGAGTTCCTCTCTCTCTCTCTCATCTTTTTAATTTTTATTTTTATTTTTCTGATTTTGGGATTTCTGTTTGAAAATGCTGCCAAGAATTAGGATTCATTATATATATATATATATATATATATATATTTATTTATTTATTTTTATAAACATAAAATTAAATTATAGATTTAAAATATTTTTATCAATTTTTTATTTACAAAAGATTTTTCCATTAATTTAAATAAGTTTTATCCTTTTTTTTTTTGTATCGTTATTTCTTACAAGGGTATTTTGGTAATAAAATCAGGTTTATCGTCAAAAAGTCAAGAACTCACGGCGTTGTTCCTCATTGTAAAATTGGTGAGCGGAACAATCCTGAGGATTGACTTTTACTCAATTTTGGAGTTCATTACTCTCGTCTCCACGGTTTGGGTTATTTACATGATTCGTTTCAAGTTGAAAAATACTTACGTCAAATCCTTCGACAACTTCCATTTGTATTACGTGGTAATTTTTACTGTCACTTATCACTTTACCCTTTTAGATTTATTCGTGATTTAATATGACGTTAGATTTAGAGGTCACGACTTTAACCCATTAGTTACGTTTTTTTACAGGTGGTGCCGTGTATGGTTCTTTCTATATTTATCTTTCCCCATGCACCATATAATCGCTTCATTAGAGTGTTGTGGGCATTCGGTGTTTACTTAGAATCTCTTTCAGTGTTGCCTCAACTTCGACTTATGCAAAATGCTAAGGTTATTTCATTTCCTCTTTTTTCTTAATTCTTTCCATTTTCTATTGACTCATCGAAACTTTAACTTTTCGGTTCATTTCGATCGTATATTTCTTATATTTTGGCAGACGATCGAACCTTTCACTGCCCATTACGTGTTTGCTTTGGGAATTTCTAGATTCTTAGCTTTTGCTTATTGGGTTATTCAGGTTTGTTCGTCTCATAACCGAAAAGTGTTGTTTATCAATTTCTATTTTTGAATGCTAAGTATTTATGGATTTTGTAAGACTATGGTCTTTTTACGAACTTGGTGTTTAAATTACTTTCGTTTTAGGTTTACGATTCTCGTGGGCAATATTTTCTATTGGTTGGCAGTGGTTACTTTTGGTTCATGGCAGCGTTCATGGCTGAAATGATTCAATCCTTCATCTTGGCTGACTTTTGTTATTACTACATAAAAAGGTAAACTCACAGGCTTATTTCTTAAAATATTAGGTTAAATTACAAGTTTAGTCCTTAAACTTTTATTTTTTATTATTTTGTCCCTCAACTTTAAAAAAAATTAAAAAATGTCAAATGACCCGCCAAATCATAACAGATATTATTAAAAAATTCATGAATTTTAGGGGTGTACATTCAACCCGATAATCCTGACCAACCCAACCTGAACTATAATGGTTGGGTTGGGTTGGGTTGGATTAGATTTTCGAATTGGTTTGGGTTCATTTTTCTAAACCCAAACTAACTCAGGTTTGATTTCGAGTTCATGGGACAAAATTCTCGAGTTGACCCAAGCCAAATACAAATATATAAAATATATTAAGAATTTACATTAATAGTTTTACTCGGAGTGTACTTTGTTCTATCTTAAAACAATTTTAATTTCTTTTATATTATTTTATTATTTTTTAATTTCTATATTTTCTTTTATATACACATTATTTATAATATGAATAAAAGTTGTTCTAACGTGCTAGCAAACAATCTCTTCCATTTAAAAATATAATTTATTAAAGGTTTATTAATTATAATTTATACATATATTTACAAATTATATGTATAAATTATACCGATGTTTGAATAATTTTTACTTTCCATCTATCATAGTTCTTACTGGTGTTGGTGAAAAGTAAATAAATTTAAATATCGAGTTTTATGAAAAGTTGTTTGACCATTTTAGTGTTTACTATAGCTTCTCAATCAACTTGTAGGAGAATCTCTCAACCCAACCCAACCCAACCCAACCCAACCTAACGCAATCCAACCCAACACAACGCAATCCAATTCCTGTAAGGAAACTTTTGGGTTGGGTCAAAAAGATTCCTCTTAACCCGTTTAAGATCATGTACGCCCCTAATAAATTTTATTATATTATGGCCATTTGGATTTATGTTTTTTAATTCTATTTTATGATTTTAAATTGCAGCATGGTGAAAGGACAATTGAGGATGCCTGTTTAAAGTCTTAATTTTTAAGGTATATTTTAAAGAATGAACATTATAATTTAATTGTATCATTTTTCCTTCATTATTATATACTTTGCATTATATTCGCATTTTAATTAATCATTTATGAAGTTTTAGGATTTAAACCGATAAAATTATTAAATAATGCTCAAAATTTAAAGATATAAATTATTTTTTTTGTCCAATAAATTTTTACCTCAAAATTTAATTAATAATGAAGGGTAAGAAATGTGCGATAATTTAAATTTGGGTCAAAATTGATTTATTTCCGAACAAAAAGAAAAATAGTTAAAAAAAAAAAAAAAAAAAGTCGATTGTACGGTGGCTGATGCATAACATTGACGTGGCCTCTGGATCACCGTCAATTTGGTATCCCTTCTCCACGTGTATAATGAAGCCACGTGGCACCTCAAGTAAAATAAAATAAAAATAAAAATAAAAAAACAAAGATTATTCCACGCGCCATATGAAATATATCGGGGCCCACAGAATAATTCGTCACGTACTTTTCGTGAGGCCGCGTCCGAAAATCTGCCACGTCTCCGACACTGTCACAGCCTGACGTCGCTGTGTCAATATCACTAGGCCTTTTCATAAAAGTTGGCGCACCTCTTAGCTGTAAAATCTCCACGTGTCATTCTGCAGCCGTTACAGCAGGGCCCACTTTGAAAACAAGAAATGTACACGTGGCATATTCTGGTTGGTGGAGCTGATCTCGCGTTTTGAGATTTTAACGTGGAAAAAGACCGTAGATTATTTGTGGGACCGGAAAATCAACCACCACGTGTCCTTCTTACCCAGCCTCGGTTTCCACGTGTCGTGACCTCAATGTTCAACGTGTTAAATGTGGACCCCACAATAAAATAATATAAATATAAATATTTCAAAGATTAATAGTTTTGCCAATAAATACGCGACACGTGGAATAAAGTCAAAGGAGATTGACCAGAGAATGAGATATAATAGATTAATGGCGGAGGCAAAGGCTTCGGTTGCGCTAAAAATATCTCTGTGATTCCATTCTCTCCTACGTGTTCCTTCCAATCCCACCGCCTCCTTCATCTCCTCCGCTGCCGCCACGTCGCCGCTGCTCCGCCTCCCGAGAATCCCTCCGTCCATATAATCCAAATCCACAAATCTTCATTCTCACACTCGTTCTACACTTGATTTCATTTTTGTCCGGGAGATGAAATTGGCGGTGATACGTGAAGAAGACGGCGATCTAGACCTCGATTTAGGGCTTTCAATCGGCGGAGGTTTCAGAAATTTACCGGAGAAGTTAACCCTAATCAACAATGGCTCTGATGAGGAGAGCGGAGTTACCGATGAGAAGATTAGAAGCGCGATTAGGCGAGGAGAGGCCAAGAGGAAGCGAGAAGAAGAACGGAATCGGCCATTGAAGAGGGAGAAGAAGCTTGAAGGTTTAGGATCTGAATGTGATTTGATGAACAATGTGGATCTTCAAAATCCGTATCCCTACTCGTCGTTGCAGTACGTTCCGTTTATCAATGGCTATGGCTATGCGTTTCCCTGCCTGACGCCATACTGGGCTGCCGGTGAGAGAATCCTCCATCAGCCGGCGGTGGCTTGCCGGAGTGTTTCCGATGTTGGTGGAAGCAAGAACAGGAAAACTGGGTCTTCTGGATCCTCCCCTGTTTGCAGTTCCTCTGTTATTTCTGATAATTATCACAGTTCTTCCTCTCATGAAGGTAATTTTTCTATTAAGCTTCAAACAATCAAACATAGTTTAGAAATTCGCATTTGGAAAAACTCTAAATAAAGCCACAAGAGTTTATAATTAGAGTGGACAATATATCATTATGGAGAGTCATGATTCCTAACATGGTATCGGTAGTAATGCCCTTAACTTAACCATGTCAATAGAATCTTCCAACTTCAAACAAAGAAGTTGTGAGCCCTCGAAAGTATAGTTAAAAGTGACTCTCAAGTGTTGAATAGGAGTCGAGCCTCAATTAAGGAAAGGTTATTCCAGGTCTCCATAGGCCTCTGGAGAGGCTCTATAGTGTATTTAGTTCGGAGAGAATTGTTGGGAGGGCATGATCATAGGTTTATAAGTAAGGAATATATATATATAGGTACTGGAATTTTGGGGAAGCCCAAAGCAAAGGCACGGCTTAAAATGGACAATATCATAGTATTGTGGAAGCTCGTGAATTCTAACCACATAGATTTGGTATAGCGTGTCGAATCTAAACCATTTGATTTCCATTTTGCTTTGTAAGCCGATCATTCTAGTTCATGTTCTTATTAATTAGTTGTGATCTTGTTCATGTTCTTCCAGGAGTTAGTAGCAGAAGCAATTCATGTAATTCCTCATCTAAGAATCATGTTAAATCAAAGCCTTGCAGTGAGAAATTGGTCGAATCCCATGTTTCCAAACCCAGAATCAAGAACTCTTCAATGGTGAATGGAAAGCCTCCAAAGCCTGAAATCCAGAGCCGCCATGTCCAAAGTTTTGAGCAAATGCCCTGCGTTTCAACCACAGGGATTGCTCCCAATGGCACCAAAACCATAACCACTGGCTTCTTGTATAGATACTCAAACTTGGAGGTCAGTATTTTGTGTGGCTGCCATGGGGAATCCTTTTCGCCGGCCGAGTTCGTTAAGCACGGCGGCGGCGGTCAGGTTTCCCATCCTTTGAAACACATTACTGTTCTTCCAACTAATGGAATCGTACCATCTTCAATTAGATGAATCCATGTATCTGATTTAGATCATTACCGCTTAACATCTTTTTTTGATATTGAAACTTCGAGACCGCCACTATGTTGGTGATTTTGGTCGGTCCTACTGTGACTTCATTGAATAATTTAACGTTGGCAAGATAAGATCTGCAACCAAAATCTTTTAACTTTCAAAATAATTTTAAAAATGAATGAAAATGGAAAATAAATACTATATATTTTTTTTATTAATAATTTCAATGGATCCGTATTCTCTCTCTCTTGATTTTTTGATTCTGCAATAGTCCAAACACATCACTAGTAAATATTATATTGTCTTCTATTATATATCGTCGATAGGTAACGAACCACTGGAAATTTTATAGGAGTATGGTAAAGAAAAAACGAATATAACTTTTAAAAATCAAATATCGGTAAGTTTTTTAATCCTAGCCGCTCATCAAAATACTTCTTATGGTTTATGTACCAATAAAAATTTTGACTCTAAATTTGAGTACTTCATTTGTAGATATACCAAAAACAGAGATTAAGCCAAAAAGAAAGAAAACAAAACAAGAATCATAAAGGTAAAAAAAAGAAACAAAAAATGGGTTAGATTAGATTTTAGATAGATATCCAATTAGCAACAAGAACAAAAATTATATACCTTCACTATTTGAACAGTTGAATCAAAACGAAAACCAAACCAACAAAAGAAAAAAAAAATGGAGAATTACAATGATTATGATGAAGAACATGAAGAACCAAAAAGAAAAAACCCAAAACAATTCATCAATGGATCAATCTCTTTCTACTTCCTTTTCTGCTCAACCATCCAAATCCCTTCAAAGCTTTGGTCATTTTCATAAGATTTGGTCTCCTCATTCCCAAATTCATCTTCCCCGCCGAGAATTTCAGTGCCTGTAAGCAGCAAAGTTGCCCTTCTTCTTCCTCTTCTTCTTCTTCTTCTTCTTCTTCTTCTTTCTTGGATTTTCTATCGTCTTTCTCCTTCTTCTCGTATGTTTCCCACAGTGAATCCATCCCTTCTGTTTCCTCTGAACTGTGCCGCTCTTCGAAGAGCTTACAGGCGAGTGTTCTTCGCCATTCTTTCTCCTTCCTCATCGATCCATAGCTTCCTAATGATGAATTTTCTCTATTGAAACTCCCTGGTGAACTCCATGGAGGACTCGATTCAGATCTTGAAGAACTCGATGATTCTTCTGTGATTTTTCTCAAATCTTTCATGATTTCATGCTTTTCATCTCTGTTTTCGAATTTGGCTTCTTGTAATTCCTCTGTTTTTGCTTCAACTTCTGCTATCAGGGAATTTTCCGGGAGAGGTTTGATTTTCTCGGGAAAATGCGCCATGGGTTCTTGAAAATCGACTTCCACTTCCACTTCTTGGAGACTGTGTTCATATGGGTTTTGTTCAGAGCCAAAAGTGTAAGCCTCAAACACGATTTTGTAAGCTTCAAGCTCTTCCATGGGGGATTCGTCTGGTGTTCTTGGGCGTAAACTGTCAAAAACAACATGGTAAGTAGTAGCAAGAAATCCCATTTTGGAAGAATCTGCAAAATGATGAAAATGGTGATGAAGATGATGATCAAACAGAGAGAATAATGCAAAGAGGAGGAGAAAAGTGGTGATGAAGAGAGGAGAGAGAAAGGAAAGAAGCTTGAGAAAGTAAGGGAAGAAGAAGATGAAGAAAGACAAGTGAAGAGGGTGAGAGAGGAGAAAGAAGAAGAAATGGAAGAAGTGAGAAACACAGGACAATCCAAATGCTTTCTTGGAGATGGAAATTTCAGACATTGTTTATGATTTCTTTCCTTTTTTTCTCTCTGTTTTCGAAGCTCTGTAAGAATGGCGATGGTGGAGTTTGTTGGGGGAAAGTTCAGTGGGAGAGTAGATTTTGGTAATGAAATGGAGAGGAGAGAGAGGAACTGTGAGAATTGGGAGAGAAAGCGGCGTGAATAAAGGAAAGAGACTGAAACAGAGAGAGAGAGAGAGAGAGAGAGAGAAAAAAGAGGAGGCAAAGAACAAGGGAAAGAAAATGGCAGGTCTTTACAATCTAACTATCAAATTATTATGATTCTCTCCATGATCTTTTTCTTTCACTCTAATTTTTTAATTTCTTAAGACCATGAATCTTTTAGAACTACTCTTACATGGTTATCGAAAACAAAGTTTAGTGGTTACCATACCAATTCAGAGAGTGAAACCAAAGAAAAGCTTGACACGACCTTATTATTAGGTTATCCTATTTCAGTCTACGATCAGGTTATTAAGATATGTGCTAAAATAGTCGTGGGTCTACCTTTTTTAAGAATTAGATGATTGTTAGTGAAATAACGTATAGGTTTGGGTGGGATGATACGAAATAGAGTAGTTGCCATTTGACATGCAAAACCGAGAAGGAACTCCCTTATGCACTCAAATTCCTATGTGAAAAAATTAAAATGATTTAGTCTGATCAGCTAAATCATAGCTTATGATGTGATTAAGAACCATGAGTAAGATTCTAATACTACTGACTTAATCATAATTCAATTGGTTAATAACCATGAAAAAAAAAAAAACCTAAAAAAAATACACACTAAAAAGAATGAACTCACTTCCTACAAATTGATAATAAATAAAATAAGAAAAAAAATTGTTGAAATCAACCAACTTAGATTACTACACTTTTTGAAATAAAAGACTAAAATTGTGGCATGATTGAAAAACTGACAGGTTTCAATTCAGAAGAATTCATATGATTACAGTGGCTATGATCATTGAGATGGCAAACCCATAAATTAGGAACATTATAATACCATTATTTGTTCAACTTTAAGGCAAAAGGTTAAATTAAAGCAGTCCATTAGCAGTAATTTTAGCCTTTTTGTTTGTTGAAATAGCTTTCTAGCTTTCTAGCACTTACCATAACTACCAACCCTACATTCATATTGATTTACAACTTCAAACAGCCTAAAATGACCATATCATTTATTTACCATGGATGAAATCATAGTAATTTCATTACAAAATCACCGAAAAAATAAATAGATAAAAACCACAATTCTTCCCAATGTATAATATTACTTTAAGCATAAAAAATATTATGGCTTTACTTTTGATTTTTTCTAAAAGGCCTCATTTCAATGGATATAGTATTCCTTACTCATGAACCATGACCTTCCCTTTAGTTAGTCAATGCGTAATTCCTCTCCCAACAATCCTCAACCAAAATTGTAGGTTTCATAAGTTTCTAACTTTATCAATTCCTATCAAACTCGACTAGGCCAAATTTGATAAACTTCATAGAACTCATATACTTCTAAAAGTTTAGACTTGGAGCTGTTATCAAATGGATTGACATCGAGGTTGTATCTTCTAAAACTACCAAACATTATAAAGGAAGAGAAATGGGGAAAAAAAGAAGGAAAAAAAGGCTTGCGAAAAAATAACAGAAGAAACGGAAGGAAAGGTCAGAATTGTGAATGCAAAAATGAGGCACGTTTGTGGACACCAGACCTAGAAAGAGATTGCATCTCCACATAAAATAATCTTATATAGAAGGTGGCAGAAACGAGTAAAAAAAAAAAAAAAAAACCTATAGTTATGGGATATATGTGATTAAGTTATAAATTTCTAAATTTCTAATTTATGTCTAATGGATGTAAAAAATTTAAAACTATCTAGCAAGTCCTTAAACTTACAATTTTATATCTAACAAATTCTTAATCTAATCATTATTTAGATTTACTAAATACAAAATTAAATCTTTATAACTCTATTAAATATAAATTTCAAATTTATATCCAGCGTTAATAAACACGATTAACATTCAAAGACTTGCTAAACATTTTAAAAATTTAGAGATGAGCCATTTAAATAAAAGAACACCCTCCCCCTCTGAAAAGTCTTTTAAGTCATAACCTAATGCTAAATCTCAGAAATTTCTTGTTATTGGATTGGATAACTCACGGCCTAAAGCAAACCCTCATGGAAGTGGGATGGTTGTAGTGTGGGAATAGGACTTTTGAAGGCTATAAAAGGAATGACATCATGACAATCCAACTACTGATTATGGCTACTTGCGTGCATGCCTTTGCAACAGACGCTGCAAATTAGACACGTCTTTACGGTCCATGGCAATTCTTCATAAATGGGAAAGGAGGTAAAGATTCTAAAAACTGAAGATGGTTCTTTTTCGTTTACCCCTAATGAATGCCTTACCATCGCCTTTATTTACATGCAGACATACGTATTTAATTCAATAACAAGAATACAAACAAGAAAAGAAAAATTCTAAAGTCACGAGGGAGGTTTATTTGTAGATAAATATTGTTACTTACAATGCTTGTGTCCTGCCATTGCCAAGACGGCAATAATGGTGTTTCGGATGCTTTACGGGGATGGGCCCACCAAGGTTGACAATGTTAAGATATGTTCCCGTCGCCCAAGAAGGAAGATTTCTTCTCCATTTGTGTTTGTCCAATGCAAATGTTTTATAATTATATTTCTGTTTGCCCTGCGTTCAATTAAAAGTCAAAAAGGAATAGAAAGGATGAATCCACCCAATTATCATCTTTTCTCCAATCATCCACCGACCCCAATGAAGAAATATTAAAGATATCAAACCTTCGTTTCATCATAACATCAACCGTACTACTAGCAAAGCATTTATCAGTGACAAAAACACTCATAAATTGACATAAAAGGCTTGGCCAACAAATAAAATCACAAAAAGAAAGATGTGCTTGGATTATAAAATAATGAATTGACATAAACTTGCTCATTGCAAGCCCAAAGCCTCCATATGGCAGAGCGTTAATAAAGTCATACAAGGAATATGAAAACTGGTTCTATTGAAACAATTCAAACTTGACTAAAATATGATCAACAACCTACATATTCACGTTGTTATTACTCTGTCATGACAGGCTTGTTCTCATTTGCCTTGAATCTTTGCTCTTTGGGCTTCTGCTCCTCAATTTTTCTGAAGTAAACATCACAAACAACTGATAAGGCTACAAATTCTCATTTATAACACGACAATGTAACTACTCCAAATCGAGAAAATACATTTCGAAATTCAAAATATATTCTTCTTGTATTATGTAAAAATCGAACTTTCATTGAGACAAAATGAAAGAATACACAGTCCTACAACAAGGAGAGGCCTAAAAAGGGGAGCCCACAAGGGACACCAATTAAGTAAAATGTTGTTCAGTGAGTAATTATAAAAATATTAACAAACAGAACAGAGAAGAAAATTGAGTAACGAATACAGAATATATTATGTTATTATTACTTTTAATTACGCATTGGGGAAAGTAAAGCCAGACTCTTGCGTAATTCAAACAGTAGAGATAAGCATTCAACACAAGAATAAAATTATTTCCCCTTTTAAATGCTGCCTTAATCATTTGCAACAACAATTATGGATATTATGGAAGTTGAATAATGAGAGAGGAAAACAAAAGGAACGAAGGGTACAATATTTAACCTTTAGGTTTCGTCTATTAAAATATTCACTACAGTTGAATCATAATCTTTAAACCATGGAATTAATATCGCATAGAATAAACGGTAAGCCAGGCCAGATCCAAAACATCTGAAGTAAAGATAGTTAAGTCGGTCATGCGCTTTTTTCTTTTTTCTAAAATAAAACAAAGGATTAATATATGCACTTTTTTTGCTCTCTTTTTTTTTTTTTAATATGAAACAGATTGGTAGGATGAAA
This sequence comes from Cucurbita maxima, assembly GCF_002738345.1. Lineage (NCBI taxonomy): Eukaryota > Viridiplantae > Streptophyta > Magnoliopsida > Cucurbitales > Cucurbitaceae > Cucurbita > Cucurbita maxima. The sequence goes on along the minus strand of NW_019272048.1, from coordinate 1,147,534 downwards.
CGAAAAGGGAGGAAACCTAAGCTCCAGGCTAAAGAAATTGCCAAAAAAAGGCCAAAAGATCGTTGAGATTAAAATTGGTGAAGGCAGTGTAGTAACATTTACACCAAGATAAAAGCAGACACTAAAATTAATTCAAGAAAAATATTGCTAAATGCTAAAGGCGGTGTTGTTAAATGTCTGTTGTTCCATGCAACAGAAGATTCCAAAAGGAAGTTTAATTTACACTTGAAAATCTTAAAGAACATATAGTTTAAAAAGAAATTGCAAAACCTATTGTCGCCTAACTATGTACCGAGTTAAAAACAGGCAAATCCAAAAGTCTCAAGGAATCTAGAACGGAAGTAAATAAACTATGCTAAAAAGCTTTCCGTAAAAGTTTGGCATAGTTCGCCGGTCAAAACTCTATTGGATCATTCATAGCAATTAAATCTGCATGACGCTTCAAAATAGAATGTTTTTTTTTTTAAAATAATGCTTCATGCTTTTATTCATTAGCAAGCAACAAGTACGCTTGAAGTACAGAAATCTTTGAAGATTCGAGAGCAAACATCGATAATAAAAGCAAGACGAAGAACGAATAGAGAACTAAACGGCAAAATAAAAGCTACCAATTCTATGAGCATTCAAACGCTGTTAGTTTCGTTCGCAAGATCAATTTCAAACAAATTTCGATATCCATTCAGCAACCTAAACTTCTAGAGCCTCTAGCTCAATTTACTAACATCTAAAGAAAGCCAAAAGGCAGCACAATCAAACAAGCCAATAGCAGACTAATAAGACAACTTACAGAGCCAAATCAAAAGCAAAATAAAGTAAACGAAAATCAAAACAACCTAGAATCCAAAATCAAACAAATAGACAGTTACAGAAAAGAGAGAAAATCAAGTTAACGAACCACCTTATAACAACAACAAAAAAAAAAAAAAATCTCCACAAATACGTTTCTAATTGTAAACATGGTGAAAAGAAGAGCATCGCATACCTTTTGTCGTAGGCTCCTCCTCCCTTCTGGCTGAGGAAAGAGCGGAACAGATGAGAGTTGACGTCGTAGATCATCGTGAAGCAATTGGGAGAAACAACAACAATATTCCAAGCAAAAACCCTAGTCTGTCGCCGACCTCCAAATCTGCAACCTTCGTTTGTATAAATATCGGTATCTATAGAAATAGGCGGTAAACGAGTGTTTAAATACTTCATAAATTTCAAAAATTTAATTTTTTTTATTTAATAAAATCATAAATTAATTTGAATAAAAAAAAAATTAAATAGACAATTTTAAAATTAATTTTTGAATGGTACAAATATGGTCCCTATTTTTAGTTTATTTATTAATTACAATAATAAATACTAATTTTAATATTTATTAAAAACATACTCGACTAAATTTAGATATTTTAAAATATATACTTTAATAATAACATTGAGCACTAAAATAAATGATATTTCATTATTTTAAAATTTCAAAACTAAATAAATAAAAGATTTAATTCTCATTTGATCGTAACCCTAAAATTTATTCTATTTCAATCATTTAAAATATTTATTTTGGTACAACAGTCTTTAAAAATAAAATAAATAGTTGAATGTTTTATTATTCATTTTAATGGAAAATATGGTTTGTAAGAACAATTTTAAAAAAAAAATTAAAGAAGAAAATGAGTTTTTTTTAGTGGAGGGCATAATTGGAAGATAAAATGTTGGAAAATTTCCAGCATTCATATGCACAATGGTTGAAAAATCTTTCAAAAAAGTGTAATCTCTCTCTCGCTCTATATATATATATCCATTGTAAAGTTCAACGGCCATTGTAAATGCTCACCACCTTCCCTTCTCTTCATAATCTCAATCCCCTCTTTAAAATTTTTCAATCGTTCTTCTCCACCGCCTCCGCTCAGGTATGAACGCCGCCCTCTCTCTGTTTTATCGCATTTTGCTCGCTCTCCGGTCATCGGCATTCGCCTTTGACGGGCGGAATCGAATGCCGATGAGTTGTTTCTTGTTGTTTTTAGTATTGGATTTGTTTAGATGGATGAGTTTGAGAATTCCACCGCCGAATTTGATGAGGTTTTTTTTTTTTTTTTTACATTAATTTTTGAGTTCAATGTTTGGGAGAGGAGTTTTTGATATGAATGGAAGAAGAAGAAGAAGAAGGTTTTGGTCATTAAAGTTGACTTGGGTTACTTCAATTTGGATGAACGGCTTAGATTTGATTAGACTGGAAAGTTTGTAAATGGAACCACCCAAATTTGTGTTTATGTTTGTTTTTTTGCTCAATTTAAGCTGCTATTGCCTGCAAATGTTAGCTATATGTTGCTCTTTATTTGCTTTCTTGGTTGATGATAGTTTAAACTGGTACTTCCTTTAGGTTATTGATTTTGTCGGATCCACTTCGGTTGTGGAGAGGGGAACGAAGCATTCTTTATAAGGGTGTCGAAACCTCTCCCTAGTAGACGTGTATTAAAAATATTGAGGGGAAGTCTGGAAGGGAAAGCTCAAAGAGGACAATATTTGCTAGCGGTGGACTTGGGCCGTTATAAATGGTATCAGAGTTAGATATTGGGTGATGTGCCTGTGAGGAGGTTGAGCCTCAAAGGGGGTTGACACGAGGCGTTGTGCTAGCAAGGAAGCTGGACCCCAAAAGGGGTGGATTGGGGGGTCCCATATTGATCGGAGAAGGGAACGAGTGCTAGCGAGGACGCTGGGCCCGAGGGGGGGATTGTGAGATCTCACATCGGTTGGAGAGGAGAACAAAACAACCTTTATAAGGGTGTGGAAACCTCTTCCTAGTAGACGTGTTTAAAAAACCTTGAGGAGAAGCCCAAAAAGGAAAAACCCAAAGAGGACAATATCTGCTAGTGGTGGACTTGGGTTGTTACCAATGGTATCAGAGTCAGACACGGGGTGATGTGCTAGCAAGGAGGCTGAGCCCCGAAGGGGAGTGGACACGAGGCGATGTGCTAGCAAGGACGCTAGACTCCGAAAGGGGGTGGATTGGGGGGTCTCACATCGATTAGAGGAGAGAACGAGTGCCAGCGAGGACATTGGGTCTCAAAGGGGGTAGATTGTGAGATCCCAATTGGTTGGGGAGGAGAACAACGCACCCTTTATAAGGGTGTGGAGACCTTTCCTTAGTAAATGTGTTTTAAAAACCGAAAGGGAAAGCCCAAAGAGGATAGTATCTGCTAGCGGTGGACTTGAGGTGTTAGAAATTCACAAATAATGCTTGAATTTTGTATTCGTACCCTATGTTGCACATCTGAACTCCATTCAGATTGCTTCAGTTAAGACGAAATGATGTTAAACACTACTATTATTTAGGATCGGGAATGTATTTAAACACATTTTTTAAGTACTTAAAAAGTCATTTCAAATAGACGGGTCATTCTTAGAAACTCACATTCTATATCATCTTTACGATCGAACCAGTTTTGTTCTTTGAGCCTTATCGATCAGTTTATTGTTTGTCATTATGTAGTTACATGTTGGCCTGTGTTTTGGTCCTGATTGAGATTGTTCTGCTTGTTTGCTCTAGATGTGAGGTGATCCAGGAAAAACAACCAAACAATACCACTTGATAACAAGATTGAAGCCAATTATGGTGAGCCTAAGAAGGCGAAAACTCCTGGGACTTTGCACTGGTAAAATTTACTTTTTAAAGCTATTGTATTGAGAAAAGGACAGAGCTCTTGTGTTGGATCATATCAGAAGGTATAAGCATGTAATTTTTCTCTTTTGATTCGTGACTTTGAATGAAACGAACTCGGTACTTGTAGGCAAAGGCTCATTTGTTGCTCCGGTTTCAAAATTTTCTGAGGATTTGACTACTGAAGATCACGTGTACGGTACGGATTTCATTAGTGTTCATCCCGTCTGCTCAGACAAAGTGAACAAGATAAAAGAGGTCAGTAAATATTTCCAATTTCTTTATCACTACATAATCACATCATGTTGTTTATAGAAGAACTGGCTACCTCGACTGTTCCTCTTAGCACATAGCTAGTACTTATTGCGTGGATCTGTCTCTGTGAGATCCCATATTAGTTGGAGAGGAGAACGAAACATTACTTATAAAGGTATGAAAATCTCTCCTTAGTAGACACGTTTTAAAAAACTTGAGGGGAAGCCCGAAAAAGAAAGCCCAAAAAGAACAATATCTGCTAGCGGTGGACTTGGACTGTTACAAATGGGATTAGAGCCAAACATCGGGCGATGTGCCAGCGAGAAGGCTGAGTCCCGAGGGGGGTGGACACGAGGCGGTGTGTCAACAAGGACGTTGGATCTCGAAAGGGGGTGGATTGGGGGGTCCAAAATCGATTGGAGAAGGGAATTAGTGCCAGGAAGGATGCTGGGCCCTAAAGGGGGTGGATTGTGAGATCTCACATCGGTTGGGGAGGAGAACAAAACACCCTTTATAAGCGTGTGAAAACCTCTCCTTAGTAGACGCGTTTTAAAACCGTGAGGCTGACGACGATACGTAACAGAAAAAAGTGGACAATATCCACTAGCGATGGGCTTGAGCTGTTACCGTCTCTCACTTCAAAACCTTATTTCTTTCTTTTTGTTTCATAGTTTAATTTGCTGTCAGTTTTTGTACTTCACAATTCTTATTTGAGGCAAAATTATCTGTAAAATTGCTCTCGTTTTTTTTTCTTTTTCCTTTTGTTAAGGATATTTATATTTCCATTTACTACTATTTCCATATCCTTGTAATTTATTTGATTATAAATAAGATGACTTTCACACCATTTAGGTGTGGTGGATTAATCAAACATTCACACCTTTTAATAACAATTACCATATTGAGCTAGATCAATGCACAAGGTTGCATGAGATTCCGACGATATTATTAAGTCATCCATTATAGCCGCCAGTGAAAGCCCGTCCAGTAGACTTCCCGTTTGGCTTCTCCCCTTCGTTATCTCTTTTAGCGTGATACTATTATTTAGGTTCGTAAAGTTTGAATGGATGTCGGAGCGTAGTATGGTACGGTTACCCAAACTTTTCTGGTTTACCCGAGCGTTCCACACATGCAACAGCTTATGGGAATGCTATACACGTGTTCCATCAATAAAAGAAGACTGTTCTTTTTCTTTCCCTTTTTTTCCTGCCAATGCAAGAATGGCTTGTTTTTTAGTACACAAAATGGACATTTATGCTGGATACTTATCTCAATAATATGATGTTTTTTCAGAATCCAGTTGCACGTATAGAGCCTGAACCGTCAGGGGTATCTGTTTTGGATACATCAAAAGAGAAAAATGACGAGCCAGTTGCAGGTTTGTACGGTCATCCCTTCATATTTACGAGTTACATGAATGTATGTGATATTAGAATAGTATACGATATAAATCTATCTTTTGATGTGACATTATTTGTTCGTTTATACTATTGATTCATCTTGGAGACGGGTAGGTCACATTTTCATTATGCTATCCAATGAATTCTCAAAAGTAACGAGTTTGGCCAACACGAGCATAACTCAATAGTTAATGCATCTATCTGTCTCTGTCTACTCATTCTCCATCTGCACTAATGAAGAAAGTCTGTATTATGACTTGAGCTGCATGCGACTGTATTTACAGACCCGCCCGTCAAGCGCCGAAAGAGACACAGGAGAAAGCAGTTTTTGGACGAACCGTTCTTAATGAGAGGTGTTTATTTCAAGAACATGAAATGGCAAGCCGCTATAAAGGTTGACAAGAAACAGATACATTTGGGAACTGTCGGATCACAAGAAGAAGCTGCTCATTTGTATGACAGGTAATGTCTTTTAAGTGACATAAAGTGTGTGAAGGAACCTCCCCAATGAGCTGATCATTAGTCTTTTGTTCATAGAGCTGCTTTCATGTGTGGAAGGGAACCCAACTTTGATCTCCCTGAGGCGGAGAAGCAAGAATTGAGACGGTTTAATTGGGACGAGTTTTTAGCCATGACCCGTCGTGCGATTACGAATAGAAGTAAGTCTTCCTTCTTTACGAGTTCGCAAATGCTTCCAGTTCCTAGTATTGACTATATGAGTTATTTATCGTCATGTTCTTCAGAACAGAAGAGGCTCAGCCCAGAATCAAAGAAGTCCGAACAACTTTAACAGAAAACACTACAAGTTCATTGAAGTTCAAGATCGGACCTATAGTTTTGAATTTTTTGTTCAAATGCTCGTGGGGTTAGGCAAAGCAACCTCCTACAAGTTTTGGATGTACATAATTTTAGTGGTTTTAGGCAAATTCATGAGACTCTGAGCTGATGAAAGAACGATGTACGGTGATAACCTATTCGAGTGGGTCCTTTTTGAATCTACTTGATGATACTTCAAGTCTCGAGATGCCACCTATGACAAGTTCGAGTTACTTTAAAGCTCAGAATCCATGGCTTCAGCTATCGCTTGCTGCAGTGATGATCTCACACAATCATGGAACCTGGTTCTCATGAAGGAAGAAGGTGCCATTGTTAGCCATCTTATGTTCATAGTTTATTGCCTTTGTTACTGGTATCCCACAATAATTTAACATTTTATTTTGGGAAATAAAAGTTGGCAAACTAAATGCCGAGAAATTCTTTTATCTCATTGTAATGATGGAATTGATAAAATAGTCCAAAATTTTGATTATTATGAGTGTGCCAATGAAGAGTGATATTACAAGAGTTAAGACATGATGTAATAGTTCAAATCCACGAGTTTTTCCTTTAGAGCTTCGGTTTCGACACCCTTGTAAGTAATGTTTCATTCCCTTCTCCAATGTAGAACTCACAATCCACCCCCCTTGAGATTCCAGCGTCCTCGTTGGCAGGTTGCCCAATGTCTAGCTCTGATACCATTTGTAATAGTCCAAATTCATTATTCGCTAATATTATCTATGAGTTCTCCGTTTCGAGCTTCCCCTCATGGTTTTAAAACGCGTCAACTACGGAGAGGTTTCCACCACACCTTTATAAAGAATGGTTCGTTTCACTCTCCAACCGATGTAGATCTCACGATAAGTCAGAAACTTATAATTCAAATGAAAAGCTATTTTAGATTGATAGTAAGAATTATAATTTACATATATTGAGTTTATGAAATCACTACAAACTGGACACAAATCAGGAAATCGAATCAACTGCTTGTAATCTGACATACGAGTTTGTGACAAAACGCTCAGATCCGAGGAAAAACCTTATTCTAGTTTCCGACTCTATGAAAGCAGCGAGACGAGAGAGACAAACTCGAGCGTTACTCGGCCCTTGGATCTCGTGTTAATCACAAAGTGTTCTGGGTACTTTCTCAACAACATAAGCAAGCCATACCACGGTTTATCCTTGGCTTCTGGACCATGCCAATCCTCTGATGTGAGGTACTTCCTTACACGACTATGGTGCCAAACATTGCCATATTGCTCAACCAGCTGTGAAGAACAAATCAGAAGAAGATTGAGAAAGACAAAGTAATGATTTGACATAGAAATTATAATAAAGCCAAGTGAAATTGTTAGCCGTGAAAGGGAAATCATATTTTGATGCCAGCGAGAAAAGATCATTTGTGTGTCGATGTAACAGTCCAAGCCCACAGTTAGTAAATATTGTCCTCTTTTGGCTTTCTCTTAAGATTTTAAAACGCATCAGCTAGGGAGAAGTTTCCACACCCTTATAAGAAATGTTTCGTTCCCCTCTCCAACCAATGTGAGATCTCACAATCCACCCCCCTTGAGGGCTTAGCATCCTCGCTGACACACTGTCCGGTGACTAGCTCTGATACCATTTGTAACCAGCCCAAGCCACCGCTAGCAAATATTGTTCTCTTTGGACTTTCCCTTCTAGACTTTCCCTTAAGGTTTTAAAACGCATTTGCTAGAAAGAGATTTCCACACTCTTATAAGGAATGCTTCGTTCTCACCTCCAACCAACTTGGGATCTCACAATGCCAGCGAGGACGCTAAGCCCCTAAGAGGAGTGGATTGTGAGATCCCACATTGGTTGAAGAGGGGAACGAAACATTCCTTATAACGGTGTGGAAACCTCTACCTAGCATATATGTTTTAAAACCTTGAAGAGAAGCCCAAAAGGGAAAGTCCAAAGAGGATAATATCTGCTCGCGGTGGCTTGTTACAGTTGATTTTCTCCACGTCCATGCATTTGCAAATGAAAGCAGACCAGTCTGTTAAATGGAAAGAGGAAAGTTTTGAATATCTACAGATATATCCTATCACCAGAGCTTCTATATGTAATTTGGTCCGACCTTCTCATATCTCTAGAAGGCTGGATTCTACGTTTCGGTATCGTGACGTATACAGCTCAAGGAGTAGATGATTACATTACTAGAAACTCTAATAAGTTAATATCGGAACTGTATAGGCTGACCACGAAGTCATGAGCGACAGCAAAGTCGAGCAATCCTAACAGCAATGGCAAACAGCCATCATTTCCTACACGTATGAGAATAAAACTGTTCATAGTTATATAAGGATCAAGAGGATCCTTCATAACCAAAACATACCTCAGGGTGGAGCTTCTCCATAGGCATCCATTCTCCGGGGCCACAAAGATCAGACAGCACGGTAGCTACAGAAGATACCACATCCTTTTCTTCCTGGAGAAGCTGATTATCAGCTTCTCGATCAACTCGTGACCTTCCATCGAGCTTCTTGTCCATGGGAACTGTGGATTACGGTACAAAAAAGAACTTAATAGGTATCGACGCTGTACAGATACCGATTTTAGACAGCATAGAGAAAGACTGTGTATCAAATGGTTATGCAATAAGAGTTCAAGGCAGGCACTCATTCAATTGTTGAGTTCATTTTAATACCAGCATATAGAAACAGATATCACTTTTTAGAAAATCATAATCATGAATGGGAAGGAGTTTACAACAAAAGCCAAACACGATCACAAAGTACTCCATATTAGTATAAATTCGAAAGACGTAGTATTTACAAAAACTATTAGCAAAGAAGAACCCCAAGACGAGTAAATATTAAGGATCTCAAATCGAACGACAAATTAACAAATTTCTCTATCGCTAAGAGATTCGACTTTTTCGCCCCTAAACATGAATTCTAAGGAGGGCCTTATCATATTGAACCAAAGCCATGCTAGGACAATAATTTGAGCAGCGACGAACATGGTTTGAAGTATGACAATCATATTGAAATAACTTTTAAGGACTTCAAAACCTAATTCCACAAGTAATGCAAGGATTTCCTTCTGTTCTTGTGTCTGTCTGTTTAATAATTAATCTTCAAATAGACTTGTTGCAAAACTTTCTTTCGTGTTTATGTGAGATCTCACATCGGTTGAGGAGGAGAACAAAACATCCTTTACAAGGGTGTGGAAACCTCCCCTTAGCAGACATGTTTCAAAAACCTTGAGGGAAGCCCGAAAGAGAAAGCCCAAAGAGGATAATATCTGCTAGCGGTGGGCTTGGACAGCTACAAATGGTCTGCAAGGAGGCTGAGTCTCGAAGGGGGATGGATTTGGGAGTCCCACATCGATTAGAGAATGGAACGAATGCTAGCGAGGACGCTGGACCTTGAAGGGGGTGGATTGTGAGATCCCACATTGGTTGGGGAAAGAGAACGAAACATTGGTGTGGAAACCTCTCCCTACAAGACACGTTTTAAAAACCTTGAGGGGAGAAAAGGAAAGCCCAAAGAGGACAATATCTACTAGTGATGGGCTTGAGCTGTTACAAATGGTATCAGAGTCTGACACCGGACAATGGGCTAGCGAGGAGGCTGAACCCCAAAGGGGGTGGACACGAGTCGGCGAGCCAGCAAGAACTTTGGGCCCCGAAGGAGATGGATTGAAGAGTCCCACATCGATTGGATAAGGGCATGAGTGCCAGTGCGGACGCTAGGTCCCGAAGGGGGGTGGATTGTGAGATCCCACATCGGTTGGGGAGGAGAACGAAGCATAGTCTAAGAATATAATCTGTCACTTACACGGCTTTTCATCGAGATTTTTTGGCAGTACACAATATAATCTGTCACTACAAGATAACTCTACCATGATCAAAGAATTTTCCACTTCCAGATTCAATAGTCTAAGAACGAAAATCAAAGTGAGACAGCCAAGAACATGAACATAGATTATCTCTAAACCTCTAAAAACAGTCAATCGAAAAATGCACAAGGAACACAATAATACTAACCCAATCCGCCAGAAAATCCTGCTTTGCCACCTGAACCACCGGATCCATATGCCTCTCGCCTAAACTTCTTGCCACTACTTCCACCAATGTCGTCGTCATCCTCATATCCCTCCTCATAATACTCTCGTCCTCTCCCTTTTTTCACCATCGCCCCTGCAGCAGCGGCTCCTCCAGAGCCAGCCAAATGAAAATTATAGTGCGGGTGCGACGGCACCACCGGCGCAGCGACAGCAGGACCCGCCGCGGCCGACCCAGGATGACTCATATAGCTTCTCGGCCCAACAGAACCACCTAAAATACTCCTCACCGGCAAAAGGAAATAGAACTCCTTATCCCCAATCTGAAGAAGATCTTGAGAATCGAGCTTCACCGGGGCGTTCCCAGGCAAATGAAGAACCCCTTCAACGAGGCAGCCATTTTTACCGAGCACTTCGAGGGCAAATCGCCGCCGCGTGAAATCGTAGAAGATACGAGCGTGGTGGCGAGAAATGTTCATTCCGCCGCCGAGGCTGGAGAGGTCGACGTCAACGGTGGATTTCTTGGAATTCCGGCCAAGGATTATGGAGTAGGTTTGCATATAGTACTCGAAATCCTCACCTTGGAGCTTCGCGAACCCTGCTTCTACATCACTACCCGCTGTACCCATCAGAAATTGGAACTGGAATCGAAAATTGAGGATTTTAGACTGGAACGAGGCAGAGGAATCGGAGATGGAAGTCTCCAATTAAGATCGACGAACGACGATAATCCCGCCTCTGCTGTCCCTCCGGCAACCCATCCAATTTCTTCCCCCTTTCTATTGCCATGTTTACCTTTCGTTGAAATCATATATAGAAATTAAAATAATAATAATAAAATTAAAATTAAAAAAATAAAAATATTAAATTATTCAAAATACCCATTTTTATGGATTACTTTTAAAATTTTCATTTTAACTCTTAAATTTTATTTTTTTTTCAAAATAATATTCGAAAATTTTTATATTTCTAAAAAAAAAAATAAAGATATATTAAACTTTGTTGTCATATATTTAAACAAATATCCTTAAGGGTTGTTTTTTATAATTTAGTGGTTGAATTTTCAAATATTTAAAATTTTGTGGATTTACAATTTTATATATAATTAAAGTTTGAAGTTTTTTAATTTGGTGTGTAATTAAAATGTAAATAATAATAATAATAATTAATAATTAAAAAATATATTCAAGATTATAAAAATAATGTTTAAAAGTCAATAGTCCAAAAGATTCTCCATAATATATCATAAAATCTAATTTTAAGAGAAGTTCAATTAAAATATTAAATATTATAACCTAAATTAAAAAAAAAATTATATATATAAGTTTTCCCAACAATTGTTATTATTCAACCTAATTATAAATTAACATTTTAAAAAATTAAGCAATTTCTTTTAGACTATATTACCCTTAAATAATTAAATTATATATAAAAAATTCAACTTTTTGTCAAAAATATATTATATTTTTTTTAATGAAACTTAGGGGAGGAATATATTCTTTTTTTTTTTTTTTTTTTGAATTATTACATCTAATTTATTTAATTACTATTAAATATTATGTAATTTGTTTACATATCCAATTTTGACATGTTTTGATATTAGAATAATGTTAATTTTTTTTTAGATAGTTTTACTTTTATTTTTTTAATTTTAATAAAATAAAAATAAACTGAGTCAAAAAATACATAATAATAAAATAGATACCGTCAATAAATTGTTTAATATTCAACCTCTCATCATTAAGCTTTTTTATGCGGTGGGTATTTGTGGGTATTTTGTCGCAGATAAGTATCAAGTATGTAGTGTTACACGAACACAACTCTCCACAAGTATATGATATTGTCCACATTGAGCCTAAGCTCTCGTGGCTTTGCTGGGTTCCCAAAAGATCTCACAGCATAGTTAGTATTCCTCACTTATAGCCGATGTGGGACAGTTAGTATTCCTCACTTATAGCCGATGTGGGACTTTCATCATCCAACACAGGAGGTGGTCGAATCTCAATTTATATCTTTTTGTATTTAGCTTATGAGGGTAAGAAGTTTCATAAACTCGTTTGATAGAGTGTCTTTTTAAAGTGGAATTCACCTATTTTTTTTCCTTTCCGTTCACTCAGGTCTCTTCCGTCTCATCGATTTTGTTCGAATCCTCCTTTTCTTCTGAAAAAAGAGAAGGAGAAGTATCTTCTTCAATGGATCCCTCTTGTTCCTGTTTAGTCCCTTTCGTTTCTTCCAATTTCTTAGTAAGAATAGCGTCCCATTAGAACTTTTGCAACGCCATATAAAAGATCTTGAAATTACTCTTTAAAATTTTTCAACAATGTCCAAAAATGAATGAAGATAACTCATGGGCACTGCAAGAAGGGCTCCCAAACAGATGCAAAAAATATACAAGAACATGAAATGAGATATATAAAGTTGATATGAAGAACATAGGGAGACAAGTTGATGTAGACCGACAAAGGTAACTTTGTAGATGGATTTTATGTAATCTCATTGCATTATGGTTGGATTTGATTGTCAGTTTGTTTACACCAACGTAACAACAACAAAAGAAAAAGGAAAAAAAAAATGTGGAAATCTAAATGGTCCTGCTGCTTCCTCCTCCTAACCTTGCTGAGATCATCACAACAAGCCGCAGCAGCAATCAGCAGAAGAATGCACCACAAATTTCCACCTAAAAATTAGCTTTTCTTACATACAAGAAAACTCCAACCATTTCCCTTTGAAGTCTTCAAAATCAAAATCCGGCGACCTATAATAAGATAAATTTCTAATGTCGAATCGGGATCAACTAGGACAGAAATAAAGCATTGGGTCGAACTCTTCTTTGGTGTCAAGGTAATAGCTATGAATAGTCATCGACTCCCGAGAAAGGGTAACAATGCATTACAAACGTATGATCATTACGCTTCAACCGGGTTATTCTTTTCTTTCTAGAACCTAAACAACATATACGGATCTCCTTCCCAATATTCAAACTTTTCATCTAGGAGCTGTAAACATGCTAAAAAAGCGTCTAAATAAAATATTTTTTTAAATAAAAAGAACTCCAACGTGTCCGTGTCCTACTTTCTTAGACATTGACCTGACCAACATCGATAAATTACAATAGAATAACCCCTAAGACCTAAGCAATGATACGAAAAACGATCTCACACATAACAAAGAAAACGTATTAAAAACGAGGCATATGCAACTTTTTTGAACCATGAGAACAAGAGAATGGCCAAGCAATTAAGGAACTTACATATAAGCCTCACTCCAAGCTTGTCCCAGGAAGGAATACTCTAATCAGTTCTTTGGCAGTTACTCTTTTCCTACAGGTTGGGCATTTACTCTGGACGGCTATTGCAGTCTTGATGCATGCCTTACAGAAAATATGACCACACCTTGTTGATGTTTCTTCTACCAACGGTCCCATGCATATTGGACAACTGAAATTGGGCTCCTTCGGTGGAGCAGCCTTCTCTTTCTGCAAAAACCACAGAAATCGCATCATCATCCCATTTTCAACCCTATACTCGTATTTCAATACTAACAGCAAATAAGAAACCGACTCCTCCTGGAATTGCATTATTGGAGCCGACTACATATAAAGACCACCACGAGTTCAGTCACAAGGACGACATTAAACCTAGGGACAATTAGATCTAATGAAGGGACTCTTTGGTTTAACTTTCAATTATTTTGCTCAAACTCATCTATAATTCACTTTTTTCAAATGAAATCAAACCAAAATGTATGGTTTGGTTCTCGGTTAAGCGATAAGCAAAATCGGTTCGAACTATGAACAGACCCTAACTTTTAAGAGAAATCAACCGAAGGACAGAGCATCATCCAAACAAAGTGCGAGAGAGAGAGAGAGATTATTCAAAAGAAACCATAAACAAACTAACTTAACTTTTCCCAGAGGGAGAAAAGTTACCAAACACAAGGAACATGAGAGAGAGAGCTCTGTAGAAACTCATGGATCAAACACAAACTAAAATCACCCTTCCGATGGCATCAGACGAAACTTGGTCGGTGTGATGTCCCTCATTGGTTGGGGAGGAGAACAAACCACCACTTATAAGGGTCTAGAAACCTTCCCCTAGCAGACGCGTTTTAAAGCCTTGAGAGGAAGCCCGAAAGGGAAAACCCAAAGAGGACAATATCTGCTAGCGTTGAGCCTGGGTTGTTACAGAGAACATATTTGTTCAAATACACCTTTGTTATGCCTATGCACTGAGTTTTGCCAAATACGAAGTGCACCATTTTCTGTCTTCCTAAGTCCTTATCTCATGCCATGAAAATTCCTCAATTCCACATGTGTGCTTGTACGGGGGTATCATAAAGACAATTATATAATATACACTATACCTAAGGAGTAACACCACGAGAAAAAATTGCGCAAAAATAAGAGTAATGAAGATATAAATTGTCCCAGTACCATAGAGCTGTTGCTGGCTTCCAAATTGATCAATAAATCAGAATTTACAGTTTGTTGATTTGGCACATCCCTCCTACGCTTGCTCCGGTTATTATTTGACGCCCTGCTCCGCTCTTCTGCAACAATTAGAAGATGAGAGAATGAGAGATGCAAGCTTCACAACAAATGGACAAGAGGTTCTAGTGGAATACAGTCCAAAGATGGTACGACCATAAACATAGATAATAAACATCTACAGTTACTTGCCCACAAGGTCCATATCAGTTGGAAACTTGGAAGCAGCCATTGCTGACGCCCCTTGCATTCCAAACAAGTCCTAATAGCTAACCTAATAGCTAACCAGCCAGTTATGTGGTCTGATCCTTCCCACGGAATGATCGGAACTTATAGCCGAGCTGGTAATCAAGGAAGAACCGATTTCATGAAGCTTCTAATGACAGATCTCAAAGAATTGGGAGGCCTCTGTTTTAAGCAGCAATGAAAAGGTTTAACCCCATTCATGAGCTATGATGGCTACATATTCCTGCGAGCTATGCAAGGGATATGTCCTCAAGATTAGAGAGAATACTAGTAACATATTACCTCCAAAATAAGTTCAACTAAGGTCTTCTTTCTTTTCAGTGAATGGTGCCATGTGGCATAAAGTCATGTCATTGCAAAATAGCATGCAATGGAAGAATTATGGTGGTTTGCTAAAGGAAAATTCTAAACATGCGATTGTAGACCGTGGTTACGAATCTCCAAGCTAAAAACTATCATAATAATTAGCTTCGACCCTTAGATGGGATAATTTGATATAAAGGCATATTTTGGGAAAATGTATGGATCGAACAAAAATAACTCTTCAATTCCTTACTCTTGCTTGCATGCTCTAGACACTGCATGCTCTAGACAGGAGTACAAGGTAGTCCAAAAATCAGTGAGAGAATAGGTCTAACTAACGGATGCTAAGCTTAAGAAGAAATCTCAATAAAGATCCAAAGGAAGAAAAGTAATACGAAAAAAATCAACCTAGCTATAGTCCTCCACAAGCTCAAATGAACATACCTGCATCGACATCAACTATGTTCTTCCTAGCATTCCGTCTGGATTTATTTTTAGCCTGACAGATAATCGATGGATTCCATGAAAAACAGATCAGAATCAATAGAACAGGAACATAATATGGATAGAAGAATCATAAGTACAAAACAATATAGAGGCCAGAGGAAGCATACTTCAGCAAAAGCTCTAGCGGATGATTCAATAACATCGTCATCAATGGCCTCAATGTCGATCATTGCAGGCTGTACAGACTGTTGTTGATTAACTTGTGCCTCCTGAAATCCAAATTGAGACGTCTCCCCCTGATCTCGGTTCTCAGTTGGTGGCATGCTGTTTAGGTCCAAGTCCAATGATTTCCTACGATGATAACCTCTTGCAGTATGTCCTCTCATTGCCCGAGTACTCATCTATAGTTAGAAGCTCCTCAACAACCTGCCAACATGCACTGTAAAATTTCAGAAAGAAATTGATAGCTTCCCACAAGCCAACACAAGAACCATCACCACCATTCAAATACAAGCTGAGAAGCTTGGATACGAAAACACTAAGGAAACTTTATACACAAAACCCGCCCCTTCAATCTACCAATACCTTCAATCTACCAATACCTTCTCCCCTAAACATTCATGACAGAAAATCTCCAAATCAGTTACCCCACGATTCAATTACATTAAACCCTATAATTAATCATAACACTAACAATAAACCACACAATTCCTAACAATAAACTACAAAATTCACCCGATCATCAAAATCCATATCCAAATATCGAATTTTTTTTGCCCCAACTCCACAAACCAAAACCTCAACCTCAATTCTTCAAGACAGCATTCACAAAAACAATTTATTTAAAAAAAAAAAAAACAAAGATCATCACTAAATCAATATACAATACACAATTAAAAAAAAATTACAAAATTCTTCCGAGACTGTGTACCTGAAATAATCGGTTGATGAAGCGATACCACACTTGCTAGCAAATATCTTGAAATTTTATGGTGATATATAGAATAGATTAGATCAGAAAAAAAATGTATTGAAGAGGATGATTACCTCGCAGATTTGTGATATTTGTAATTAGGGTTCGAAGGGCTGAGAGGTGGAAGGTGAAGAGAGGGGAAAATAGCCATTACAAAGAGAGAAATGGAGAAAGGGCTGGGGATTGGAAATGAAAATCTAGACACGGCAGAGAGGAAGCTCCAGGGTTCTTGCATTGACAATAATTGCGTCACACGTGTGTTGCTTGGTTCTTCCTTCTTCATGTCGCACGTGCCGACGTCACCGACCGAGTTTTACACCCGCATCGCCTCCACTTTCAAATTTTGAAACCAATCGCCTCCACTTTCAAATTTTGAAACTAATTGGGGTTGGAAATGAGTCTAAACCCTAAATTTGACTCGATTAGTTTCGATCGTATCCGCACGATCGAGTCTGTAGTTTTGCATTATTGAATATATGAGAGCAGTTTTAAATTTTGCCCATTATATCTAAAGTTAAATGTTTAATTAATTTTTGATTTCGTGGTCGTTTCGGCTAACGAGTTAGGGCCGTGTGTATCTGCATTTTGAGAATCTTATTGTATTGGTCGTAAAGCTATTATACGATCTATTATTATTTCATTCTTTAACTTTGGATATGTTATGAATTTGAATTAAAAGTTTAGAGACCTATTAGACATTTTTAAATCTCGAGCACTTATTAATAAAAAAATTGAAAATTTTAATAGATTGCATCAACACAAGCTCCGGAACTCTTGTGATTAATAAATAAAAATATATTATATATTTAAAAGTTGAGAGGCGAGACCTATAAAATGTATGTAGATAGGAGATGAAAATATTTAAAATAATCTAATGATAAATTATACAATCCTATTTCAAAAATTAAAATTTTATTTTTTCGTTTTAAAGTTTTATCTATACTATAAATTTTTAAAAATATTCGAAAGAATTTATAATAAATAATTTCTATTTTCAACCAAATTTATTAAAAAAAGCTTTAAACATTACTAACAAATTCAACACCATTTCATAACATAATATTGAACGTAATTTCTAATAATTCAAATTCAATATTAGAAGGTAGCCTTCCATATTCTAAAGATTTTTTTCAAATTAAAATAAAAAATAATTTAATTTTTATTACACTTTCATCTCTTATTTTCCATTCAATTTAAATTTAATTTTTTTCAATCCAATTAAATTTAGTGTTTGGTGCTATTTTATTAATAAATTTAAAAAAATTGTAATAAATTTTCTTTTTAAATTTGAAAATATAATTATCTAAATGTATTTCTATTTTTTATTTAGATAATCTCACTCCCTTATCTTTTTTGGATTAGGAGTAATTTTTATTATAAATATTTAGTCTCACCCTTCTCACTCTCATACTCACTTCAATATTTTAATTGTGAAGTTAAAATATTTTCGGATAAACCATCAATAATCAAAATTCTCGAAAAAATGGCAAAAATTATTGGAGAAGCTGCTATAGTTGGAGGCAAATGGAAGAGAGATGTCTGGTCTCACAATTTATTGGAGGAGATAGAACTCATGAAGCACTGTTTATCAGAATTTCCAATTGTGGCTATGGATACGGAGTTTCCAGGTAAAAATCAAACTTGAAGGATGGTGAGAAGTAGTGATTTTTTAGTCTTTGTTTTACTGACTCTTGAAATCTTTTTAGTCTTTGTTGTACTGACGTTTGAATGTATCTCCTCTTTTTAGGATTTTTAACATGTACTCCCAAAGGTGTTTCAGATGAAGAATTCTACCAATGCCTCCAATTTAACGTAAATCGACTGAGCATACTCCAGTTAGGACTCACACTTACCGATGAGAATGGAAGAATAGGAATGACGTGGGAGTTTAACTTTCAAGATTTTGATAAAATTAGTAATATGGAGGGTGTTTATTCACTCGATTCATTTCTAAAGAATAAGGGATTTAATTTCAATATCCTGAGGAGCTGTGGAATTTCTCCCGAAGAATTTAGTAGACAATTTAACCCTATCCTTCGAAGCGGTAGAATACAAAGATGGATAACATTTCATGGATTGTATGACATTGCCTATTTGATGAAGTTTACCAACATAATATGCATGCCTACGTCCATGTCTAACTTCGCCATCATGGCTGCCCATCTATTAGGAACAGTCACCGACCTGAAACATATGGCTCGGTACTCCGACTACCTACTCAATGGCAACCTCGGCTTAAAAAAACTGGCGAAGATGCTGCAAGTTAATCGCATTGGTACTGCCCACTTTGCTGGGTCTGACAGTTTGCTTACAGCATCAGTTTATGCCAAGATGAGGGTAATTATGAAGGTTGATCCAAAGATACACGAAGGCTTTTTATATGGATTACCATATCCAATTCAGGGTTATCGACCACGAGTTGTAATTGTAGATCCAAAGTTAACCCACAATCGTATCTAATTTTAAAAACTGTGTGCTATTTTATTTGTAGAGGGTAGATGAGGAGGGTACTAAATATGTGCCAACTTGTATAAGACCATACACACTATATAAATTCATATTTATTTAATGATTAATTTTTTTTTTCTTCCATTTAAATCTTACTCTTTCGAATATATATTGAAAAATAATTTATTTAAAATAATTGTAACTTTTGTTTTAAATAATTTATTCCATTTGGAATAAAAAAAAAATTATTTGTAAAGATCAGTAGATGCATATAACTTTTATTTATTTAACATTATTTTTTTTTTCTTCCATTTAAATCTTACTTTTCCAATATATATTAAAAAATAATTTATTTAAAATAAATATAAATTTTATTTTAAATAATTTATTTATAATAATTTATTCAATTTAAAAATAAATTATTTGTATTGGATGTACACGTTAACTTTTATTTATTAAAATTTATGTTTATTTAACGACTATTTTTTTTTCTTCAATTTAGATTTTACTTTTTGAATATATATATATTGAAAAGTAATTTATTCAATTTAAAAATAATTTATTTGTATAATGTTATTGAAGGAATATGAATTTTAATATTTATTTAATGACTATTTTTTTAATATATAAATTAAAAAATAATTTATTCAATTTAAAAATAATTTATTTGTATAATGTGAATATAACCTTTATTTAATTAAAATTTATTTAATACTAAAAATAATTTATTTATTTAAATAATAAATGAGTTTTTTTACTAAAACCATTGAATATTGTTCGGCAAAAATTGATAGTTTTCGTTAATATTTGTTTGAGTGTTTTTTTTATTGATTTTTGATTTGTTTAGAGATTAGTAATAGAAAAGATACGATCTCGATTTCGATTTATACCAAAAGATACGATCTCGATTTATACCATCAATTTCGACCCCATTTCTTCAATTGAGATATCATATTTCAATCTTGTTTGTTCGTCCCTCTATCACGAGCGATATTGATACTTTTTTGTATATTGATTTGGATATGAATATGTTTCATTCTACATCAGGGCGAGAGAAATGACAAAATTCTTGAAAATTCACCAAAGAGGGAGTCATTGAGGAATCGGTTGAGTACCCGAGATTGCAAAATACAATTCATTTATGTTTTCTATTGCCAAACATGTTAATGCATTCGACATAATATCCCAAAAATTTAATTTCTATTGATTGATTATGATTTTGGGTACGCAAACCTAACCTAAAAACCTATCCATCAATGGTAGGGTCATCATTAAAACCATCATACTTACCGACCGTCTATGAATTGACGGGACAAGAAATTTTGCTACTCAAGACTATTATAGTTATTGTAGTTGTTCGTCAGGGCTTCATTCATTAGTTTTTTTTTTTTTTGTCATCAGAGCGCCAACTTCCTTGACCTTTCGTTGTAGGCTAACAAAATTGGACATTTTTAGAGTTCTATCATTTATTTGTACAAAATTGAAAATTTTAATTTATAAAATTTTAATGTTAGTTGTAATTAATAAATAAAAAATATATTGTGCTTGTAATTAATAAATAAAAAATATACTGTATATTTAAAAGGTTGAGATATAAAAAATATATTGTATATTTAAAAGTTGAGGGATAAGGGAAGATTTAAACTAATCTATACACTTAATTTTACCCCATAAACTATAGAATCCTATTTCAAAAATCAAAATTTTATTTTTTTAGTATTAAAGTTTTATCTAGTATAAATTTTTAAAAACATAATAACAAATTCAACCTGTTTCAAAACCTAATATTCAACCTAATTTTTAATAATTCAAATTAAATATTAGAATTTAGTCTTCAATACTCAAAAGATTTTTTTTTTTAATTAAAATAAAAAATAATTTAATTTTTATTAGGCTTCCATCATTTATTTTCAATTAAATTTAAATTTAATTTTTGGTGTTATTTTATCTTTTTATCATTTATTTTCAATAGGGATGTACATGGTCCAGGTTAGGTTGGGTTGACGGATTTTTTTTGACCCAACCCAAAAGTTCGGGTTGGTTGGATTGGTAACTTAATCAAACCCAAAACTTTTCACAACCCAACCCCTATATTTTTGGTTGGGTTGCTAAATTTTTTTTTTTAACATTTATTTATCCATAATTTATAATTATTTGAATACAATCCTAGATAAAATATATTAAAAGTACACAAACAAACACAAATCAATCCATAATTATTCAAAAAAAAAAAATCAATAAAAAACAACGAGGGAAAATTGTAACATATTAACATAGTTTAACATTGTCATCAAATTAAAACCGCTAAATGCCAACATTTCTTGAAAATTCGTTAAAGTAAGAAAAATATAAGGATAAAAATAATTAGTTTAACTGGCCAAGTCAACCCAAAATCTGACCTTTCCTCGGTATTTCTCAATTTTAATCCCCTTCTTGACGGGTTCTCATGACAAACCATATGGTTCCAGAAACTAGGCACAATAAGGAGTCTATGAAAGGAAATGTGAAGCAATTCGGATATCGGAAGCTCAAGAACGGAGGTCCCGAAGATCGACGATGAGGTAAGTAGCCACTTTGGACTTTTTTTACGAAATACTTGTAGGAGTCGCTTGGATTTTCTTGTGAACCATAAACCAAGTATGGCACAAAGACATATAAAAAGAAAAATCCAAGAAACCGTGAGTTAAGGGCCTAAACCGACCAAGTTGCTCGAGATTTAAGGAACGTTAAGATAAACAACTAAATGAGCTCTAATGCCTATGAATTTTTAATGTTGTCCATAATATATCATGTTAAGGTTATGTATGGAATTTGGTGGTTATTGGATAAGGATAAGTGGTAAACCAAGAAACAGGGAAAAATGACCATAATGCCCCTAAGTATATCTATCTACCGTTCATGACCAAGATGACCTCCAAATACTATGAAACTCTACTATAGATCTTATTTTATGATTCTTGATGAGATGGTATAGTTTGAAATCTATTGGAACTCATTAAGTAGCAAAACCAAGAATTAGGGGAAAATTACCATAATGCCCCTAACGAAGACTGAATACGGGTTAAGCCCTAAATGACCTCCCTACATTATGAAATATTGTATGAATCCTTATCTCAAGATGTTGTACAAGTTAATGAAGTTTGGGAGCCATTGGGAAACGTTAGATAGCGAAAGTAAGATATGGGGAACAATGTACATCGCGATCCACATGACTTTACCTCCTAGGATGTCTAACCAGGTACCCATGAAATAAGAGATTTGCCACAACTACCCTTGGTTTCTAATAAGATTCTAAGTGCACAAGGTTATGTTGGGCTATTCCTAAGAACCTTTAAGTTCCAAGCTTGACCCAAGACGTTATGCATAAACCTAGGATCTCCATGAATACAAGGAAACACCTAGGTTAATGCAGATGGTATGTATGCTTAACACATTGCTAGGATCCATGCTCGGAGTAACCATTATCTCCCATCACGAAGTGTACCACGAGATCTCTATTCCTCTTTAGGTGAGATGCCCTGCTATATGTACCACGAGCAGGTTGTCATGATGGACTTATTATTTTCCTCACCTAAATGAGATGCCCTGCAACACGATATGGCAGCAGGATGCCACGTTTATGATAATGTCACCTATGCATTCATGGGGAGAAAACTAAGGGTTACTTTGAAAGTGTTCTCAGGACCAAAACACAATATATGACATGACAACCTCTGAGGGTTAGTTCCTGAAAACGAAACAAGAAGTCATATCCTGGCTCAAGGTCTAAATATGCTCCAAATCACGAACCATGTCCTATAAGGTCTATTTTATATGACACAAGGATAAGCTCAAGATTTCAAGTTGGTTGGAGCAAGTTTGGAACGTAAGCCAAGATGAAACTTAAGGAAACGCCTAAAGAAAACATGTCAAGATTCAAGACTCTTCTAGAACCCTCTAAAGAACTCCCTAGGAATCTATGACCTTCTAGAACAACTCACGCTAAGATGGGTTCATATGATTAGGAATACATGTTACAAGTTATGCTTCAAGAAAATAAGAACCTTAGAAACTTACAAGGTTCAGAGCCAAGAGCATTACCAAACAAGCTTTACAACTACCAAGATAAGAAGAATGTGGGTACCACTCAAAGATAAAGGACCAAAGTCCTTAGACGTAAAAATTCAAGAATGCTAGGTATTACTCTAAACATGTCTAATTGTGGCCCATAACTCCCACCATGCGGTGCTTTCTAAGGAGGCCATTTTCCTCTTCTAGGTGGGATGCCCTGCACCGTGTTTCCTTTGCAGGATGTCATGCTTGGCCTCATTTCCCTCACCTAGATGAGATGTCCTGCACCATGTTATGTTTTACAGGATGCCATGTTCATGTTTTACAGGATACCATGTTCATGTTTTACAGGATGCCATGTTCATGTATGCACCGATCACGCGACCTATATGGTCAATGCTAGATTATGCGACCTTTATGGTCTGTGCCATGTTTATGCATGTATCGATCACTTGACCCTTATGGTCTATGCCACGTTCATGCATGCATCAATCACGTGACCTTTATGGTCTATCATGGGGAGTAACCTATGGCCACGATGGAGCAAGATTAGAGTAAGTTGTCCTAGACATGAATTAAGAACCCCAAGACCTCCCACGGTACATCATGTTTATGACTTAGACTACGCTGCTTGGAATGTATGAAACCTTGAGCGTAGGTATTAAGACTGTGTCGCTCGAAACGCATGAAGCCTCAGACACAGGATGACAACTTTATGTCTAGTACCATAAGTCCTAAGGGGAGTGTCTTAGAGAATGAATTAAGAAACATAACAAGAACTTACGACAAGAACAAGAACAAGAAAACAAAAAGTGTGGTACCCTAGCATATCAAGGACACGATTAAGAGCCTACAAGTAGATGCTTACTGAGTCTTGTACTCATTTCTTATTCTCCATTTTTTCAGGAAATAAGGAGCTGGTCGAAGTCGGGAGCAAACTCTGGAGCAAGTGCCATAGAAAAACCTCACCCGTCGTCCTTCAACCCTTTTGTGTCGTCCCTTAACTTGTGTTTTAAAATACTTTGTAGAAACTTTATTTTGATATAATTTTTTATATGTTTTAAGTTTAGGTTTTTTTATCTTATGAAAAATTTATCCTTTTTTAGAGTCATCGAGTCAGCCCGGTCCTTACAAGCACAGGCAATGGAAGTTCATTTTAGGATCTCACTACTGATGTAGTGCAGTAGACTGATGTGAAATTTTCTTTCTTATTAGGTTTCCTCAGCTTCATGTGATTGGGCTTCAGTATTCCTCTTAAGATTTTTGAGGTGAGTTTAAAGTGTTGCTTTCTCTTTCTTAGGTATGTATTTAGATTGAGAGATAGAACAGGGAATCAATGATTTTTCTTGCCTCCGGGTTATTGTTGGGACTTGTATAACATTTTGAACTCTCATTCTCTATTTACCCGCTATTAATCAGAGAAATTTTCAGAATATACCATCTTAACAACAGAACATATAAAAAAACTCACAATCAAATTATCAAATCACAACGAAATAAGAGAAATAGTAGCTTGTCTTCTTTCCCACCGAAGTTGAAGTCGCGACGGTTTGAACTGGTTGACAAAGATCTATCGGTTCTCCAACTAGACTGTGGTTTTGATGGGTAATCATGATTTACGGCGAATAAGGTCACCGAAATCCGAGAAAGAAGAGGAGCGTAACTAAAGATTATGGGTGTACATGGTCCGGGTTGGGTTGGATTGTGAGATTTTTTTTTTACCCAACCCAAAAGTTTGGGTTAGTTGGATTGGTTAACCAACCCAACCCTCTATTTTCGGGTTGGGTTGTCAATTTTTTTTTTTTTTTTTTTTACATATCCGGGTTGGGTTGAGTTGAGAGATTTTTTTTTAACCCAACCCAAAACTTTTCACAACCCAACCTTCTATTTTCGGGTTGGGTTCGGGTTGAGTTGTCAATTTTTTTTTTTAAGTTTTATTTATCTACCATTTATAATTATTAGATACAATATTTGATAAAATATATTAAAATTTCTCAAACAAACCCACGTCAATCTATAATTATTCACAAACAAAAATCATAAAATTAAATAAACAATAAAAAAGATTAATTTAAAGATATTGTATATAACAAAAATAAAAAATATATAAAAATATTTTAATTGAAATATGCTCACTTATACGTCTTCTTAGAGAATCTAAATTATTAAAAAAAATAAAAATATATATAAATTGTGATATATTAATGTTGTAATAAATAGATAATAAATACATTAGAATCTAGGATATGTTTTACTCTATATATATAATTTATATGTATAAATCATAATTAATAAACTTATATTAAATCGTATTTTTAAATTAAATAATTGTTTGTATTCTATAATAATTAATAATATCTCCTCAAATTAGATGAGTATTGATGTGGCACAAAAACATTCATTAATGTGTCAGAAAAACTCCAAATCAGTTACAATTCAATTACATCAAACCCTCGGATTAATCATAAGACTACCAATAAACCACCAAAATCCCTGTCCAAACAACATATACACTATCGAATCTTTTGTCCCAACTACACAAACAAAAACCTACAATTCTTCCAACGCTGCAAAGCATTCACAAAAACAATTTATTAAAAAAAAAAAAAAACACCAAAGATCATAACTAAGATTAACAAGATACAAAACACAATGAAAAAAGTTACAAAATTCTTCCTATCTCGAGAGGGTGTACCTGAACTAATCGGTTGATGAAGCTAGCAAATATCTTGAAATTTTATGGTGATAGATAGAATAGATTAGATCGGAAAGAAGTGTATCGGAGTGGATGATTCGCTCGCGAATTTATGATATTTGTAATTAGGGTTCGAAGGGTTGAGGAGTAGAAGGTGAAGAGAGGGGAAAATCGCCATTATAAAGGTAGGAATGGAGAAAGGGCTTGGGATTGGAAATGAAAATCGAGACACGGCAGAGAGGAAGCTCCAGGGTTCTTGCATTGACAATAATTGCGTCACACGTGTGTTGCTTGGTTCTTCCTTCTTCATGTCGCACGTGCCGACGTCACCGACCGAGTTTTACACCCGCATCGCCTCCACTTTCAAATTTTGAAACTAATTGGGGTTGGAAATGAGTCTAAACCCTAAATTTGACTCGATTAGTTTTTGATCGTATCCACTTGATCGAGTCGGTAGTTTTGCATTATTGAATACATGAGAGCGGTTTTGAACTTTGACCCGTTATATCTAAAGTCAAATGGTTTAATCAATTTTTGGTTTCGTGGTCATTTCGGTTGACGAATTAGGATCGTCTATATCTGCATTTTGAGACTCTTATTCTATTGGTCGTAAAGCTATTATACGATCTATTATTATTTCATTCTTTAACTTTGGATATGTTATGAATTTGAATTAAAAGTTTAGAGATCTATTAGACATTTTTAAATCTCGAGCATTTATTAATAAAAAAATTGAAAATTTTAATAGATTGCATCAACACAAGCTCCGGAACTCTTGTAATTAATAAATAAAAATATATTACATATTTAAGAGTTGAGAGGCCAGACCTAGAAAATGTATGTAGATATGAGATGAAAATATTTAAAATAATCTATACGTTAATTTTACAATGATAAATTATACAATCCTATTTCAAAAATTAAAATTTTATTTTTTCGTTTTAAAGTTTTATCTATACTATAAATTTTTAAAAATATTCGAAAGAATTTATAATAAATAATTTCTATTTTCAACCAAATTTATTAAAAAAAAGCTTTAAACATTACTAACAAATTCAACACCATTTCATAACATAATATTGAACCTAATTTCTAATAATTCAAATTCAATATTAGAAGGTGGCCTTCCATATTCTAAAGATTTTTTTAAAATTAAAATAAAAAATAATTTAATTTTTATTACACTTTTATCTTTTATTTTCCATTCAATTTAAATTTAATTTTTTTCAATCCAATTAAATTTAGTGTTTGGTGCTATTTTATTAATAAATTTAAAAAAATTGTAATAAATTTTCTTTTTAAATTTGAAAATATAATTATCTAAATGTATTTCTATTTTTTATTTAGATAATCTCACTCCCTTATCTTTTTTGGATTAGGAGTAATTTTTATTATAAATATATAGTCTCACCCTTCTCACTCTCATACTCACTTCAATATTTTAAGTGTGAAGTTAAAATATTTTCGGATAAACCATCAATAATCAAAATTCTCGAAAAAATGGCAAAAATTATTGGAGAAGCTGCTATAGTTGGAGGCAAATGGAAGAGAGATGTCTGGTCTCACAATTTATTGGAGGAGATAGAACTCATGAAGCACTGTTTATCAGAATTTCCAATTGTGGCTATGGATACTGAGTTTCCAGGTAAAAATCAAACTTGAAGGATGGTGAGAAGTAGTGATTTTTTAGTCTTTGTTTTACTGACTCTTGAAATCTTTTTAGTCTTTGTTGTACTGACGTTTGAATGTATCTCCTCTTTTTAGGATTTTTAAGATGTACTCCCAAAGGTGTTTCAGATGAAGAATTCTACCAATGCCTCCAATTTAACGTAAATCGACTGAGCATACTCCAGTTAGGACTCACACTTACCGATGAGAATGGAAGAATAGGAATGACGTGGGAGTTTAACTTTCAAGATTTTGATAAAATTAGTAATATGGAGGGTGTTTATTCACTCGATTCATTTCTAAAGAATAAGGGATTTAATTTCAATATCCTGAGGAGCTGTGGAATTTCTCCCGAAGAATTTCGTAGACAATTTAACCCTATCCTTCGAAGCGGTAGAATACAAAGATGGATAACATTTCATGGATTGTATGACATCGCCTATTTGATGAAGTTTACCAACATAATATGCATGCCTACGTCCATGTCTAACTTCGCCATCATGGCTGCACATCTATTAGGAACCGTCACCGACCTGAAACATATGGCTCGGTACTCCGACTACCTACTCAATGGCAACCTAGGCTTAAAAAAACTGGCGAAGATGCTGCAAGTTAATCGCATTGGTACTGCCCACTTTGCTGGGTCTGACAGTTTGCTTACAGCATCAGTTTATGCCAAGATGAGGGTAATTATGAAGGTTGATCCAAAGATACACGAAGGTTTTTTATATGGATTACCATATCCAATTCAGGGTTACCGACCACCAGTTGTAATTGTAGATCCAAAGTTAACCCACAATCGTATCTAATTTTAAAAACTGTGTGCTATTTTATTTGTAGAGGGTAGATGAGGAGGGTACTAAATATGTGCCAACTTGTATAAGACCATACACACTATATAAATTCATATTTATTTAATGATTAATTTTTTTTTTCTTCCATTTAAATCTTACCCTTTCGAATATATATTGAAAAATAATTTATTTAAAATAATTGTAACTTTTGTTTTAAATAATTTATTCCATTTGGAATAAAAAAAAATTATTTGTATAAGATCAGTAGATGCACATAACTTTTATTTATTTAACATTATTTTTTTTTTCTTCCATTTAAATCTTACTTTTCCAATATATATTAAAAAATAATTTATTTAAAATAAATATAAATTTTATTTTAAATAATTTATTTATAATAATTTATTCAATTTAAAAATAAATTATTTGTATTGTATGTACACGTTAACCTTTTATTTATTAAAATTTATGTTTATTTAACGACTATTTTTTTTTTTTTCAATTTAGATTTTACTTTTTGAATATATATATTGAAAAATAATTTATTCAATTTAAAAATAATTTATTTGTATAATGTGAATATAACTTTTATTTATTTAAAATTTATTTAATACTAAAAATAATTTATTTATTTAAATAATAAATGAGCTTTTTTACTAAAACCATTGAATATTTTTCCAGAGAAAACTTTGCCCTTTACTCTTCCTTCTCTCAAATGAGACGAAAACGGCTAAAACCCTTCGAAGCCAACTTTGTCATTTCGTTCTTCTGCAACGAATATGACTTTCAGGTTCCGGCGACTTAGAGAAATCTCAAAATTGTTGCCTCAATTTTACTCAGGTACTCCTCCGCCGATCCGTGTTCAATCCTCAATTTGAATTTGATTGGAATAGCTTTGCTTGCTTGGTTGCATCTAGTTATCCTCAATTTTAGACAGTGGACGCCACCTTCTGCGGTATATATGATTCATATGTTTACAACTGAGCTAGATTTAAATTTTGTATCCCTACTTGTACACCATGAATTATTACAGTTTTACGAAACAAAACCAGTTGCTTAAAACGTTTCAAGTGGTTATGAGTGTTGTTAGACTATAACTATTTGGGAGAATTTACCCCAAGAGGAACAATTCCTTCTCTTTCTAAATTGGATGAACTGCATGTATAGATTTCATCAAGGTTAGAAGATCTCCTAGCATGGCAGTGGGCCAATAGAACAACGGCAGGCAGAGCTTCCAAAATGAAGAAGCAAAAGGGCACTGAACAATGGGAGGCAGAGCTTCCATCAAGGTCAAAAGATCTCCTGGCATGGCAGTGGGCCAATAGAACAATGGTAGGAAGAGCTTCCAAAATGAAGAAGCAAAAGGGCACTGAACAAAGAGATGCGTCACTGGTTCTCCATTATATTTTCGAAGGACACACCAATTGTGAGAAGAAACAATCCAAGGAGACCTTCTCTATAATACATCAATTGGTATATGTTGAATGATTTTTACTTGGGCCATGAAGATACCAAATAGTAATGGCAGAAGTAGTATACTAAAGTGAGTTGTTTTCTGAAATAGTATGCTGTTGAACCTCAGAAGGAACCTCAGAAGCACAAATTACACAATTATAAAATGCAAAATAGAGAAAAGTTTTGTTTCAAATTAATAAAAAGGAATTACAAGTATAAAATGAAATACAAAAGACTCTATAAGACCGACAAGGGACTGACGCTCCGGAACGACACCCCTCTGTGACAGTGCAGCTCTCGAACACCTCCACACCTCGATCGGTACCTAAAAAAAAAGGGGAAACGGGGTGAGTATAAAAATATACTCAGTAAGCAACCTACTTGTAGTCTCTTTATCGCATCCAAGTTTAAGAGAGAACCACCAACTGTACTTTGGACTCTAAAGTCTCAATGCTCTCAGTTCACAAATCGGGGTAAAAGGACTTAACCTTTGTAGCGGTATTCAACATTTGAAGATGAGGTGCTCCCTCATAACTACATGTACCCCTCGTACAACCCAGCTAAAATTAGTCACTGCATGGTCAACGTCCTTCCACAGGACGAAACTCATCATGCAGGTGACCTTGACCTACCCGCATGATCAACATCTAACCATAAGACGGATCCCCATGCTGAGTAGTCGATCTACCACTGAGTAACACTTCCCTAACAGGCGTCTCGCCAAGCTCAATAGTACCACACCGGAGTAGGAAGGGAAGAGTAACACCTCCCCCTATTTGGCGTCTTGCCTAGCTCAACGGTACCACACCGAAGTAGGAAGGGAAGGGTAACATCTCCCTAACTGGCGTCTCACCTAGCTCAACAGTACCACACCAGAGTAGGAAGGGGAGGGTGACATCTCCCTAACTGGCGTCTCGCCTAGCTCAACAGTACCACACTGGAGTAGGAAGGAAAGCAGAGTATACTCGAATTCTATACCAGATACTGTCAGCTAAGTGGTCATCTCTACACCTCGGGGTCCTAATGTGGTTCTCCATATCTCAAGGGTAGTTAAAACTATTGAGTTAAGGGCCCTGGCTTCCAGATTCACTAAATCAATTCTCCCAAGTCCATAACAGTCCAGGGTTAAAGGGTCTCTCCCTCTAAGCATCGCTCACGACACCATAGACCGTAACATCAGGAGGGTCCCCTAACTAAACTCAACTCATTCCCTACAAGAGTTCACCTTAGGCATATCACAACACTACAGCTTATCAATCATATCATAAGTTCACACAAACGTTCAATAGGAGTTCATGTATGATTAACAACGCATACAATAATACAAGATCAACGGGGCGGTAACATCCGTCAACACCCGGAGCGCCTCAATCCCTACAAGAGTTCACCCTAGGCATATCACAGCACTACAACTTATCAATCATATCATAAGTTCACACAATCATTCAAGAGGAGTTTATGTATGATTAACAACGCATACAATCATACAAGCTCAACGGGGGCGGTAACATCCATCAACACCCAGAGTGCAGATACACAAATTCCCCCGTTCGCCAACATAGTATGAAGAGATAGAAGCAGTAGTAAGATAGTCCAACAAGCATACAAACAACGAGTACAAAATCTCACTAGGGCAGCAAGTCCAACAAATATATATTTAATTCTCTAAGTACAGAGGATCATTAGATCTAGCCACCTACGGGTAATTTGCTCTAGCTCGCGGTAAAATAGGATTAGCACCGGAATCGGGACGCAAAACGGGTGAAAACAGAACACTCACGCGCTTGCAGGGGGACTCCCACGAGCACAGACGCGCGCGTTACGGACGCGCTAAGGGATGGAGTCGCGCGCTGGTGAGTCACCACGTGGCGAGGGCTTACTGGTCGACTGAGAGTGCGTTCGAATCTGGACGCACGCGGGTTTCTACGAATTTTCCCACGCTGACGCGTGGCAAATGCGGGACGGTTCGGCTGACGGGCTCGGGTCGCGCGCGGGTTCACGGGCCTGGTAGCGGGCGCCGGTGTTCAAACCCCAGCTTACGCAGTATTTTCCGTGATTTTCCTCCGCCATTCCACGCCTGACGTGTCCCATTTGCTCGGCGACTCGCGGCCCTCTCCCTTCCAGACACGCGTCCCTCCGCCGTTAGTCTCGTCTATCTCATCTCTCGGATTTTCCAGATTCCGGCCAAATTCTATCTTCCAAACCGTAACTCGAATATAATCGATTCCTTCACAAGAATTCAAGATCTCAAGTCCACCTATCCAGATATATTTTTATTGTAGTTTTTTTGATACCCACGGCGCTTAATAAATGGAGTCGAAAACCAAGAAAAATTCAGTTTCAAGTAGGACTGTCTCTCGATTTTGTTTTCCGACGCGGTTTTGAAACAAGAGAGGTCGCGGACTTACCTCACGTTCTTGCCCGTTTATTGCCGGAAACAAACGATCCAACGCTCAGACCACTCCTCTTGATACTCTGATTAGCTCTAGTAGGAGAGCTTCAGTTCGGGTTTGGGCGTTTCTCCCTCCTTCTTCTTCCCCCTCTTCTTAAAAACCCCAACTCTTCCTTTCTCTTTCTCTCTCTATTTTCTTTTTCTTTTCTTTTCTTTTCCTCTCCTTCCTTTCCTTTTTTATTTCTATTCTATTATTCAACCCTCTATTTTCCGGTTGGGTTCGGGACATGCTTTTGCATCTACCAAGAAAACCATTGTTCCAAAATAAGCCCAAAAGAAAATTTTCTTAATTCCATTATTTGACTACATATTGGATCGTCAGTACACAATATTATTCTGATATTCAAAAAATGGATAAATTAGCAGTTCAAGAGAGGCATACTCTAAACATGTGTAGCTCATAAGCGAGAAATGGACTTATCAACGACTCTAGAATCTTCACGAGTCAAGCTGTGAGCCCTTCTCATGTATACTCATCAGTTTTGTCCTTCTTTAGTTAATTAGTTCACATTACCATAGTTATTTTTGTTGAGGATTGTTAGAGGGAGTCCACACATTGGCCAGTTAAAGGGTTGATCATGGGTTTATAAGCAAGTAATGCATCTCCATTGGTATGAGGCCTTTTGAGAAACAAAAAGCAACGCTATGAGAGCTTATGCTCAAAGTGGACAATATCATACCATTGTGGAGAGTCTTGGTTCCTAACATGGTATTAGAGTCATGTCCTTAACTTAGCCATGTCAATAGAATCCTCAAATGTCGAACAAAGAAGTTGTGAGTCTCGAAAGTGTAGTCAAAGGTGACTCAAGTGCCGAACAAATGGTGTACTTTGTTCGAGGGCTCTAGAGACGGAGTCGAGTCTTGATTAAGTGAGGGTTATTCGAGAGCTCCATAGACCTTAGGGAGGCACTATGGAGTATTTTGCTTGAGGAGAGGATTGTTGAGGGGAGGGAGTCCACACATCTGCTAATTAAGAGGTTGATCGTGGATTTATAAGTAAGGAATACATCTCCATTGGTACGAGGCCTTTTAGAGAAACCAAAAGCAACACCACGAGAGCTAATGCTCGAAGTGGACAATATCATATTATTGTGGAGCGTCATGGTTCCTAACAATTTTAACTTAAACAGGGGTCCATCTTTTCACACGCTCGCACACACCTTATTTTCAGTTGATAATTCCTCGCTCCTCAAAACCCCAAAAAGATGTTCTTTCCCGAGTCTTCGTCTACTATTTTGAAACAGGTTATAGTATATGCGGCCGTATATTTAAGGCTTAGAAGAGACCAAGATTGGGAAGGCAATGGTGACAAACAAGCAGCAGCAGGCCAGGATAGCAGATTTATTGTACCCAGGAAGTAGAGGGAAGAGGATAAAAGAGAGCTGCATTCAGTTCCTTTTAAATTATATAAGTATGAGTACACAGGTAGAAGTCATTTATGGATGCTCTAAATAGCCAATTTCTTCCATTTATCTTGAGATAAATTGTTGATTTGGATGTTGAATTTATTATATATGTTTGGAAAGGTTCATAGATGAGATATTATTATATTCGATAACTTAAATATCTAGGCTTTTAATTTTTTATTTGTTCGTCACAAATGGATAGTTTTCGTTAATATTTGTTTGAGTATGTTTTTATTGATTTTTTATTTGTTTAGAGATTAGTAATAGAAAAGATACGATCTCGATTTCGATTTATACCAAAAGATACGATCTCGATTTATACCATCAATTTCGACCCCATTTCTTCAATTGAGATATCATATTTCAATCTTGTTTGTTCGTCCCTCTATCACGAGCGATATTGATACTTTTTTGTATATTGATTTGGATATGAATATGTTTCATTCTACATAAGGGCGAGAGAAATGACAAAATTCTTGAAAATTCACCAAAAAGGGAGTCACTGAGGAATCGGTTGAGTGTCCGAGATTGCAAAATACAATTCATTTATGTTTTCTATTGCCAAACATGTTAATGCATTCGACATAATATCCCAAAAATTTAATTTCTATTGATGGATTATGATTTTGGGTACGTAAACATAACCTAAAAACCTATCCATCAATGGTAGGATCGTCATTAAAACCATCATACTTACCGACCGTCTATGAATTGACGGGACAAGAAATTTTGCTACTTAAGACCATTATAGTTATTGTCGTTGTTCGTCAGGGCTTCATTCATCAGTGTTTTTTTGTCATGCGCCAACTTCCTTGACCTTTCGTTGTAGGCTAACAAAATTAGACATTTTTAAAGTTCTAGCATTTATTCGTACACAATTGAAAATTTTAATTTACAAAATGTCAGTTGTAATTAATAAATAAAAAATATATTGTATATTTAAAAGGTTGAGAGATGATAAAGAATATATGGTATATTTAAAAGTTGAGGGATAAGGGGAGAGATTTAAACTAATCTATACGCTTAATTTTACCCCATAAACTATACAATCTTATTTCAAAAATCAAAATTTTATTTTTTTAGTATTAAAGTTTTATCTAGTATAAATTTTTAAAAATATTCCAAAAGAATTTATAATAAAAACTTCAAGCATAATAACAAATCCAACCCCGTTTCAAAACCTAACATTCATCCTAATTTCTAATAATTCAAATTAAATATTAGAACTTAGTCTTCCATACTCAAAAGATTTTTTTTTTATTTTGATTTTTTTTAATTAAAATAAAAAATAATTTAATTTTTATTAGGCTT
This sequence comes from Cucurbita maxima, assembly GCF_002738345.1. NCBI lineage: Eukaryota > Viridiplantae > Streptophyta > Magnoliopsida > Cucurbitales > Cucurbitaceae > Cucurbita > Cucurbita maxima. Next base: position 1,112,657 of record NW_019272048.1, on the reverse strand, counting down.
TCATCATTTATTTTAAAGCTATTATACGATCTATTATTATTTCATTCTTTAACTTTGGATATGTTATGAATTTGAATTAAAAGTTTAGAGACCTATTAGACATTTTTAAATCTCGAGCATTTATTAATAAAAAAATTGAAAATTTTAATAGATTGCATCAACACAAGCTCCGGAACTCTTGTGATTAATAAATAAAAATATATTATATATTTAAAAGTTGAGATGCGATACCTATAAAATGTATGTAGATATGAGATGAAAATATTTAAAATAATCTATACGTTAATTTTACAATGATAAATTATACAATCCTATTTCAAAAATTAAAATTTTATTTTTTCGTTTTAAAGTTTTATCTATACTATAAATTTTTAAAAATATTCGAAAGAATTTATAATAAATAATTTCTATTTTCAACCAAATTTATTAAAAAAAAGCTTTAAACATACTAACAAATTCAACACCATTTCATAACATAATATTGAACGTAATTTCTAATAATTCAAATTCAATATTAGAAGGTAGCCTTCCATATTCTAAAGATTTTTTTAAAATTAAAATAAAAAATAATTTAATTTTTATTACACTTTTATCTTTTATTTTCCATTCAATTTAAATTTAATTTTTTTCAATCCAATTAAATTTAGTGTTTGGTGCTATTTTATTAATAAATTAAAAAAATTTGTAATAAATTTTCTTTTTAAATTTGAAAATATAATTATCTAAATGTATTTCTATTTTTTATTTAGATAATCTCACTCCCATCTCTTTTTTGGATTAGGAGTAATTTTTATTATAAATATATAGTCTCACCCTTCTCACTTTCATACTCACTTCAATATTTTAATTGTGAAGTTAAAATATTTTCGGATAAACCATCAATAATCAAAATTCTCGAAAAAATGGCAAAAATTATTGGAGAAGCTGCTATAGTTGGAGGCAAATGGAAGAGAGATGTCTGGTCTCACAATTTATTGGAGGAGATAGAACTCATGAAGCACTGTTTATCAGAATTTCCAATTGTGGCTATGGATACGGAGTTTCCAGGTAAAAATCAAACTTGAAGGATGGTGAGAAGTAGTGATTTTTTAGTCTTTGTTTTACTGACTCTTGAAATCTTTTTAGTCTTTGTTGTACTGACGTTTGAATGTATCTCCTCTTTTTAGGATTTTTAAGATGTACTCCCAAAGGTGTTTCAGATGAAGAATTCTACCAATGCCTCCAATTTAACGTAAATCGACTGAGCATACTTCAGTTAGGACTCACACTTACCGATGAGAATGGAAGAATAGGAATGACGTGGGAGTTTAACTTTCAAGATTTTGATAAAATTAGTAATATGGAGGGTGTTTATTCACTCGATTCATTTCTAAAGAATAAGGGATTTAATTTCAATATCCTGAGGAGCTGTGGAATTTCTCCGGAAGAATTTAGTAGACAATTTAACCCTATCCTTCGAAGCGGTAGAATACAAAGATGGATAACATTTCATGGATTGTATGACATCGCCTATTTGATGAAGTTTACCAACATAATATGCATGCCTACGTCCATGTCTAACTTCGCCATCATGGCTGCACATCTATTAGGAACAGTCACCGACCTGAAACATATGGCTCGGTACTCCGACTACCTACTCAATGGCAACCTAGGCTTAAAAAAACTGGCGAAGATGCTGCAAGTTAATCGCATCGGTACTGCCCACTTTGCTGGGTCTGACAGTTTCCTTACAGCATCCGTTTATGCCAAGATGAGGGTAATTATGAAGGTTGATCCAAAGATACACGAAGGCTTTTTATATGGATTACCATATCCAATTCAGGGTTATCGACCACCAGTTGTAATTGTAGATCCAAAGTTAACCCACAATCGTATCTAATTTTAAAAACTGTGTGCTATTTTATTTGTAGAGGGTAGATGAGGAGGGTACTAAATATGTGCCAATTTGTATAAGACCATACACACTATATAAATTCATATTTATTTAATGATTAATTTTTTTTTTTCCATTTAAATCTTACTCTTTCGAATATATATTAAAAAATAATTGTAACTTTTGTTTTAAATAATTTATTCCATTTGGAATAAAAAAAAAATTATTTGTATAAGATCAGTAGATGCATATAACTTTTATTTATTTAACATTATTTTTTTTTCTTCCATTTAAATCTTACTTTTCGAATATATATATTAAAAAATAATTTATTTAAAATAAATATAAATTTTATTTTAAATAATTTATTTATAATAATTTATTCAATTTAAAAATAAATTATTTGTATTGTATGTATACGTTAACTTTTATTTATTAAAATTTATGTTTATTTAACGACTATTTTTTTTTCTTCAATTTAGATTTTACTTTTTGAATATATATATATTGAAAAGTAATTTATTCAATTTAAAAATAATTTATTTGTATAATGTTATTGAAGGAATATGAATTTTAATATTTATTTAATGACTATTTTTTTTAATATGTAAATTAAAAAATAATTTATTCAATTTAAAAATAATTTATTTGTATAATGTGAATATAACCTTTATTTATTTAAAATTTATTTAATACTAAAAATAATTTATTTATTTAAATAATAAATGGCTTTTTTTACTAAATCCAAGAAACCGTGAGTTAAGGGCCTAAACCGACCAAGTTGCTCGGGATTTAAGGAACGTTAAGATAAACAACTAAATGAGCTCTAATGCCTATGAATTTTTAATGTTGTCCATAATATATCATGTTAAGGTTATGTATGGAATTTGGTGGTTATTGGATAAGGATACGTGGTAAACCAAGAAACAGGGAAAAATGACCACAATTGCTGCTATAGTTGGAGGCAAATGAAAGAGAGATGTCTGATCTCACAATTTAATGGAGGAGATAGAACTCATGAAGCACTATTTATCAGAATTTCCAATTGTGGCTATGGATAGGGAGTTTCCAAGTAAAAATCAAACTTGAAGGAGGGTGAGAAGTCATGATTTTTTTTAGTCTTACTGACTTTTGAATGTATAAAATGTATGTATAAAATGTATATGAGATGAAAATATTTAAAATAATCTATAAAATGTATGTAGATATGAGATGAAAATATTTAAAATAATCTATACGTTAATTTTACAATGATAAATTATACAATCCTATTTCAAAAATTAAAATTTTATTTTTTCGTTTTAAAGTTTTATCTATACTATAAATTTTTAAAAATATTCGAAAGAATTTATAATAAATAATTTCTATTTTCAACCAAATTTATTAAAAAAAAGCTTTAAACATACTAACAAATTCAACACCATTTCATAACATAATATTGAACGTAATTTCTAATAATTCAAATTCAATATTAGAAGGTAGCCTTCCATATTCTAAAGATTTTTTTAAAATTAAAATAAAAAATAATTTAATTTTTATTACACTTTTATCTTTTATTTTCCATTCAATTTAAATTTAATTTTTTTCAATCCAATTAAATTTAGTGTTTGGTGCTATTTTATTAATAAATTAAAAAAATTTGTAATAAATTTTCTTTTTAAATTTGAAAATATAATTATCTAAATGTATTTCTATTTTTTATTTAGATAATCTCACTCCCATCTCTTTTTTGGATTAGGAGTAATTTTTATTATAAATATATAGTCTCACCCTTCTCACTTTCATACTCACTTCAATATTTTAATTGTGAAGTTAAAATATTTTCGGATAAACCATCAATAATCAAAATTCTCGAAAAAATGGCAAAAATTATTGGAGAAGCTGCTATAGTTGGAGGCAAATGGAAGAGAGATGTCTGGTCTCACAATTTATTGGAGGAGATAGAACTCATGAAGCACTGTTTATCAGAATTTCCAATTGTGGCTATGGATACGGAGTTTCCAGGTAAAAATCAAACTTGAAGGATGGTGAGAAGTAGTGATTTTTTAGTCTTTGTTTTACTGACTCTTGAAATCTTTTTAGTCTTTGTTGTACTGACGTTTGAATGTATCTCCTCTTTTTAGGATTTTTAAGATGTACTCCCAAATGTGTTTCAGATGAAGAATTCTACCAATGCCTCCAATTTAACGTAAATCGACTGAGCATACTTCAGTTAGAACTCCCACTTACCGATGAGAATGAAAAAATAGGAATGACGTGGGAGTTTACTTTCAAGATTTTGATAAAATTAGTAATATGGAGGGTCTTTATTCACTCGATTCATTTCTAAAGAATAAGAGATTTAATTTCAATATAGTGAGTATCTATGGAATTTCTCCCGAAGAATTTGATAGACAATTTAACCCTATCCTTCGTAGAATACAAAGATGGATAACATTTCATGGATTGTATGACATCGCCTATTTGATGAAGTTTACCAACATAATATGCATGCCTACGTCCATGTCTATCTTCGCCATCATTGTTGCACCTATTAGGAACAGTCACCGACCTCAAACATGTGGCTCGGTACTCCGACTACCTACTCAATGGCAACCTAGGCTTAAAAAAACTGGCGAAGCTGCTGCAAGTTAATCGCATTGGTACTGCCCACTTTGATGGGTCTGACAATTTGCTTACCGCATCAGTTTATGCCAAGATGAGGGTAATTATGAAAGTTGATGCAAAGATACACGAAAACTTTTTATATGGATTACCATATCCAATTCAGGGTTATTGACGACCAGTTGTAATTGTAGAAGGTTGATGCAAAGATACACGAAAACTTTTTATATGGATTACCATATCCAATTCAGGGTTATTGACGACTAGTTGTAATTGTAGATCCAGAATTAACCCACAATATCTAATTTTAAAAACTATCTTACTTTTTGGAATATATATTGAAAAATAATTTATTTAAAATAAATGTAACTTTTATTTTAAATAATTTATTCCATTTTAAAAAAAAAATTATTTGTATAAGATCATACAAAAGTAGATGTATATAACTTTTATTTATTTAAAATTAATTTTTTTTTTCTCCCATTTAAATCTTTTCAAATATATATTGAAAAATAATTTATTTAAAATAAATATAAATTTTATTTTATAATAATTTATTTAATTTAAAAATAATTTATTTGTATTGTAGGTACATGTTAACTCTTATTTATTAAAATTCATATTTATTTAACGACTATTTTTTTTTTCTTCAATTTAGATTTTACTTTTTGAATATATATTGAAAAATAATTTATTTAAAATAATTTATTCAATTTAAAAATAAGTTATTTGTATAATGTTATAGAAGGAATATGAATTTTAATATTTATTTAACGACTATTTTTTTTGTTCAATTTAAATTGATATGAATCAAGAGACACCCATCATACAATATGCTTCAATGAAGATGTGAAGAAAATACCGTTCAAATTATCAAAAGATATTTCAATTCATGTCACATTGAAGAAGAATGAAGTTTCATGTTATAAATTTTAGGTGGATTGCAATTTAGAGTAATTTAGAGTTATTGAATTTCATTAATGTATTTTAAGACTTTTTTACTTTAGGTTACCATTAGTTATGGTCATTAAGTATGACTGTTACAACTCTTGGAATGCTTTTAATAGTTTCATTTTGAGGCTATATAAAGCCATGTGTGTTGTATTTGTAATAGACTTGCAATTATACGTAGTTTACGTTGCATGTAGAATCATTCAAGCTCGACATGATCAATCTTGCTTGTGGAGTGATTCGAATCTCAAATAAGTGTTTGAGATATTTGATCAACAAGAATCTTTCAAGCTAGACATGATCGATCTTGCTTGTGGAGTGATTCGAACCTCAAACAATGTTCTTGCCTTGAGATATTCGATCAACAAGGTAATCCGAATCTTACTCCCCTTGTAGTGGTTCCTTATCTTATCATTTGGTATCAGAGCTTCAGGCTCAAAATCGGATATATGTTTCCTTGGCGTTTCTTCTCAATTTGATTTTTATTTATCTTTATCTTTTTAGTTTTTAATCGACCCAGAGTTCAAAATTCAATCTTTGCTCTATTTAAAATTTTGAGAAGTGAGAATGAGAGCTTCATTTGTGTAAATGAGTGCAAACAGAGATTTTCTTAAAAAATCTTTGAGTACATACACGTGAGAGATTGTTGTGAGGTCCTTTGTATTTCCATGTCTTATGCAGCAAAGTTTCACAAATAGATTCGAGGACGAATCCTCTTGTAGAAGTGGAGAATGATATGAACCAAGAGACACTCATTATACAATATACTTCAATGAAGATGTGAAGAAAATACTGAAATTATCAAAAAATATTTCGAATTCATGCCACATTCAAAATCCCTATCCAAAGAACACATACTCTATTGGATTTTTGGCCCCAACTACACAAACCAAAACATCATAAAGCACACAAACAATTTATTAAAATTAAAAAAATAATAATAATAATAAAAAAAAAAAAAAAAACCAAAGTCAATTAAAAAAATTAAAAAATTCTTTGAATCTCGAGATGGCGTACCTGAAATAATCTGTTGAAATTTTACGGTGATTGATAGATTAGATTAGATTAGATCAGAAAGAAGTGTATCAGGGTGGATGATTAGCTAGCAGATTTAAACTGACCGTTATATTTGTTTAATCAATTTTTGGTTTCGTGGTCGATGAATAGGATTTAATCATATGACTTAGGTTTCAGTTGACGAGTTAGGGTCGTGTGTATCTACATTTCGAGAATCTTATTATATTGATCGTAAAGCTATTATACGATTTATTATTATTTCATTCTTTCATTTTTTATTATGTTATGGATTTGAATTAAAACTTTATAAATCTATTAGACATTTTTTAAAGCTCAATTATTAGTACAAAATTGAAAATTTTAATTTACTAAATTTTAAATTTTAATGGATTAAGTTAGACACAACTCCCAAACTATTAATAAAAAATATATTGTATATTTGAAAGTTGAAGAGCGAGACCTATGTTTGTAGATATACGATGAAAAGATTTAAACTAATCTATTTAATTTTATACTCATAAATTATACACTCCTATTTCAAAAATTAAAATTTTATTTTTTTTATATTAAAGTTGTATCCATGATATAAATTTTAAAAAATATTTCGAGAGAATTTATAATAAATAATTTCTATTTTTCAACCAAATTTATTAGTAAAAGCTTTAAACATAATAACAAATCAACACCATTTCATAACATAATATTCAACTTAACATTAGAAAGTAGTCTTCAATACTACAAAGATTTTTTTTTTTTAATTTAAATAAAAAAATAATTTTATTTTATTATACTTTTATTATTTATTTTCAATCAAAATTTAGTGTTTGGGGCTATTTTATTATTAATTTAAAGAAAATTCCTTTTTAAATTTGAAAATATATTTATCTAATATATTTATATTTTCATTTAGATAATCTTACTTCCCTTCCTGATTTGAATTAGGAGTAATTTTTATTATAATATATAGTCTCACCCTTCTTACTCCCATACTCAATTCAATATTTTGAGTTAAAAAATTTACAAACAATCAATAATCAAAACCTAATTACAAAAATTATTGATGAAACTATAGTTGGAGGACAATAGAAGAGAGATATTTGGTCTCACAATTGTGGTTATGCATATAGAGTTTACAGATAAAAATTAAATTGTAAGATAGTGAGATTCTTGTTTTTTTAGTTTGTGTTACTGACTTTTGGATGTATCTTATTTTTAGGATTTTTAAGATGGTTTCACGCCTCCAATTTAATGTGAATAGACTTAGCATCATTAGTACTCACACATACCAATGAAAATGGAAAAATATGAATGACAGTAGTTTAACAAGATTTTGATAAGATTAATAATATAGAGCGTACTTGATTCATTTTAAAAAGGAAGGATTTAATTTCAATATAATGAGGAGCAATTATATTTCGAAGCTGTAGAATACAAAATGATAACATTTCATGGATGTATAACATCGCCTATTTAATGAAGTTTACCAACCTAATGTGCAGGCCTATGTCCATGTCTATCTTCGCCATCATTGGTGCACATCTATTAGGAATAGTTACCAACCTCAAACATATGGCTCGATATTCCGATTACCTACTCAATGGCAACCTAGGGTTAATAAGGTAATTATAAAGGTTGAACCAAATATATACGAAGGCTTTTAATATGACTACCTGGCAACCTAGGTTTAATAAGATAATTATGAAGGTTGAACCAAATACATACGAAGGCTTTTAATATGGACTACCATATACGATTCAGGGTTATCGACAACCAGTTGTAATTGTAGATCCATCAAAGTTAACCGACGGGTCGTATCTCAACAGATTAATTTTAAAAATGTTTTTTTAGAGAATAAATGAGAAAATATGTGCCAACTTGTATAAGATCATACACTCTTATATAATGTATATAAATTCATATTTATTTAATGATTAATTTTTTGTTCCACCATTTAAATCTTACTTTTCAAATATATATATATATATATATATATATATATATTAAAAAATAATTTTTTTAAAATAAATGTAACTTATATAACTTTTATTTATTTAAAATTACTATTTTTTTTCTTTAATTTAAATTTTACTTTTGTAAAAATATATATATTGAAAAATAATTTATTTACTATCAATATAACTTTTATTTAAAATAATTTATTAAATTTAAAAATAATTTATTTGTATAGGGTTATATACACATATATATAACTTTAATTTATTTAACATTAATTTTTTCTTTTTTTTTTTCTTCAATTTAAATCGTATATATGGAAAAATAATTTATTTAAAATAAATATCTTTTATTTATTTAACATTAATTTTTTCTTTTTTTTCTTCAATTTAAATCGTATATATGGAAAAATAATTTATTTAAAATAAATATCTTTTATTTATTTAACATTAATTTTTTCTTTTTTTTTCTTCAATTTAAATCGTATATATGGAAAAATAATTTATTTAAAATAAATATAGATTTTATTTTAAATAATTTATTTATAATAATTTATTCAATTTAAAAATAATTTATTTGTATAAAATCATACAATATATCCACATATATAACTTTTATTTATTAAAATTCATATTTATGTAACAACTATTTTTTTTTTTTCTCCAATTTAAATTTTATTTTTCAAATATATATATATTGAAAATTAATTTTGAGGTATTGTTGGGACTTGTATAACATTCTGTTAAAACTCCAATTAGAAGTATATTCCAGGAAGGGTATTAAAAAAAAAAAAAAAAAAAAAATCTGCTTGGACAATTATTGTATTTAGGACATTGTTCGACTGATATTGTGTTAAAAGTATAATCTCTCTCACAATTTTATTGAAATTTGTAATGTGAATGGATGTTTTTTTTCCAGAAACCTTTAGTAATGTCAAAGGATTCTCATTTTGTGTAAACAAGTTGGTCTCAAGTTCATGCCTACCGACCAGATTCTTCTCCAACGTTATCTTTACAACAAGGTTCATGCCCTCCCATATTCTTCCCATATTCTCGAGTCGTTTTCCACTGCAATCTCTATGCCACCAATAATTATAGACATTTATCTTCACATATTAAGTAAAAAGTTGCACATATATAAGTAAAAGATTGCATTATAGGTACGAGAATCTTCAATTACAACACCACCATGAAGAATGGATCATGCACGAGAGTACAGCCTGCATAAAAGTTTGGTCATACATAATTGTTCAGATTCAAACTATGTTTTGTGACGGATGAGAAAAAACGAGAGACCCAAAAGAAAAGCATTTGAACAGAAAGTTCTCTAGAGCTCAATCTATGAAGAAGAGAGGATTAGCATAAAAAAGTAATGATATGGACAACAATGACAGATCTAAAATAAAAGCAAAGGAACAATTTCATTCTCTGTTGCAGCCTAAAGAGCAAAGGTTCGTAGAGCACCATCGACGCCTTGTGAGCCTAAGATGACCAGCAACCTAGACACTACTAATGTGCTTTGCATGCATGAGATGAACCAGATCTAAGCACTAACCAAATCCAGTAGTGATGCTGTTTCCATGCATGAGATGAACCAAGGTGTCATTAATATGCGCTACTTTCTTGGGCTTAATTTCGAGTTTTTTATGTCAGATATGACCACCAAAGAAGGCTTTAATCAGATGTTTTGTGTACCCAAGACACCATCGACCAAAGTACTAGTGGTATGCCTTGTGTGCTCGAGATGACCACCAACCAGAGGCTTTAGGTTCGGGTTCAAATGACATAGAGTATGGCTTTTTGTTTAGTTTGTAGTAACTTTCATGATAAGGTATATAAACTATGGTTTCATAGTTTGTAATAACTAAGTATTGGGATGGGGCAAGGGTGCTAAGGATGTGTCAACCTAGTTAAGATATTCAGGTGCATCTACTGATTCCTATCACAAATATTCTTCATTATTCTTTGTTGTATGTAAGTATCATATTCGTATCTAATAACATTCTTGAACAACAACTTTATCTAAACCACTCGAAGATATCATCAAAACTTCTAAAGAATGTTTTAAAATTACTAAGGTATGTTCGTGGATGGAGATTGAGAATCTTTACAGCACAAACTTACAGGCATGTATTCTCTACGAGTTTGGTAGCAATAAAAAGGACCGGCACGCTCAAAAACCATCTAAACAGACCGAAGAACACGCGTTCAGAAGGGTTCGAGAAAGATCAGGATTTTGTGGTAGCTGAGAACTAAAAGCAAATACAACTCACATTAGAGTGAAAGTGACTTCTCCTTTATATATATCCTTTCGAGATCTTAAGCTGGCAACTGGAGTTTCTGGTTGGTCTTCCAACTGCAGAGATTGAAAGTTCAAAAAGTAAATGCCATAACAAAATTCAAACAAGAAATCCCCACTAGGATCATATATGAAGCAAAAGATTTTGGTCACCTCTGAAAATAATAATAGAAGAAGTCTGCGTAAAGTAGCGTTTGCACAAGCCCTGAAATCCAAGCTGCAATTTCACAAAGAGCGTTAGGAAGTTACCCAATGTCTCCAATCACATATAGCAACACAATTTTTCTCAAGGTGATTTATGTGCCACCCTTTTGAACTAACGTGAGGATAACAAGCTTTTCATAATATATCTCCATGAACTAAAAGCTATAACATATGAAAATCTTTTGAAAAATAAAACCTGGATGCGACACATCAGGCTGAATGCTTCGACGTTAATTTTAACTCTATTTACCATAATGGATAAATGCAAGAAGTAAACGCAAAAGATTATTCAAGTGCTTGAAAGTTAATTGGATCAACTAAAAAAAATAAAAATAAAGAACTTGTTGGGTTAAAGGTTTCTACTTTATCCTAAATCAATCCTAATTATGGTTTCCAATCAAGGCACTAATCCTAATTATGGTTTCCAATCAAGGCACTATGATATCTAATATGACTAAAAGCAGTTTTAAGACATAAGACATAACAGAGGGCAAGGAAGGAGATGACTTGCTTATCCAGTGGACAAAGTGAGTCTCAGTGAAGTATCGGTAGATCCAGTTGACAATGTACAAAGCTCGATACACACTGCATCAAGAAAATTAGGATGCAATAAGGTTTTTTTGTTCATAACGTTCTGAGGTTGACATAACCGAGTCAAAGAAGTAGAAAACAGAAGGCCTAATAAAAGCTACTACATGTTCATAAAAGAGAGAAGCTTTTCGAGTATAACCCAAATTTAACAAACCAGGTAAAGAAAATAGGCTTGTCCATTCTGCAAAACTATCAACACCTATTAAAACTATCAACTAAGACCGTGCACAGCTTAATTTTTACATGAATTCAGATGTTCAGTTTGTATTCAAATAGGAGTATAGCAGCCTTCCTAAAAGAAATTCCTTGTCCCATACTATCTCCTGGGGTCAATCTAATATACTTGATTAGAGAATTGGATCATTTTCAAACACTAATTCATACAGGTGCCGTTTCTAGTTTATTTATGAATCACATTCTATTGATATAAATCTAATTGCATGAAGCCAGCTCTTACTGAAACCGTGTGTAGATTCTAGTAAATAAACACACCTATTATGTGCACTATGATATCACATTCTATTAAAATAAATCTAATCACATTCTAGTATATAAACAATGAAGTCAGCTCTAACTGAAACAATGTGTAGATTCTAAACAGTTAATAGTTGTTATCTTTTCACCGACCATACTCTGGCACCTCCACTCCATTACTATTTCTAGCATGAGTAGGAAATAGGAAGGCCAAGGAAGTCACTAGAGAGGGAAAAGATAATGCCGAGGAAGTCCTAGAGAGGGAAAAGATAATGCCGAGGAAGTCAAAAAATGCATCACAATTCATACATTTAGTTTGCCACATGTCTTCCCCCACAAACGCTAACAGTTTTGTCAACCTTCAAAAGAAATTTGAATTGATTATAAAATAGTTATTTGGGTTCTAACATCTTAAAGCGAAAGGTTTGCAGTCTCCAAACCATTAAGAAGACTGACATCTTACAACTCTCTACTTTTCCAACTGCTTGATATTTTGGCATATAATCTAAGATAATCGATATAAGATCCGAGAGGAGAATGAAGCATTCTTTATAAGGGTGTGGAAACCTCTCACCAAAAGGGGAAGCCCAAAGCGGACAATTTCAGTTATTGGTGGGCTTGGGCTGTTACAAATGGTATCAGAGCCAGACATCAGGGTGGACACAAGGCAGTGTGCCAGCAACGACGTTGGGCCCTGAAGAGGGTGGATTGGAGAAGGGAACGAGTGCCAGCAAGGACGATGGCCCCGAAAGGGGGGTGGATAGTGAGATCCAACATTGGTTGAAGAGGGGAACAAAGTATTCTTTATAAGGGTGTGGAAACCTCGCATTTTAAAAACCTTGAGGGAAGTCCAAAAGGGAAAGCCTAAGGAGAACAATATCTGCTAGCGGTGGGCCTGGGCCCTTACAGTTGAGGTACTATACAAGGGAAAAATGGGAAAATGATGAAATTTGCTCCTTCATCATGGATTTGAATTCACAATAGGTGTTAGACTTATATGAGACACCTAAACAAGAGATACGTATGAAAAACAAGAAAAGGAGGAAACTTATCAGTGGATTCAAGAGCTATTACATCAATGGTAAGTAGTGATATCATACCCAAGAAGAAATACGTATTGCCCGGTCAAATTGTCAATATTCTTTGTTCGTTGTAGAAGTACAAGCTGAGGGAGGATGGCAACCGCTTCCAAGTACAAAGAAAATGCCCACAAAACCTGTTCCATTGATTGAACTCAATATAGGAAAGAAATGTGCAACAATTCCTTCATCAAAACATTAAAAATAAACATACATATACCTAGAATAGTTTTAATGAAACTTTTATAGCTTGAAGAAAATCATAAAAAGAGCTAACCTCCTTGAATGTTAATTTTTCATTGATAAGCAGGGCCAATACAATACAAGGTAAGATAAGGAAAACATGGCGAAAAGTGTCTTGGTTCTTGTCGTATGACCGACGAACAATCTTGTGGCGTCTAATATACCAAACAATTGAATACGAACTCCCCAAGAATATTAACTTCATGAACGTATTATACAGAGATATGAAGTCGGTAAAGATATCCAAGTAGCGGGTAGTAAAAACAATTGCATATAGCTCTTGAGTCTTCAAAGAAACACCTACACAAGTCAAATATATTAACATTGAAGAAATTGCAGCCAAAACCTAACCAAACAAAGAGCAGAACACTGAACAAATCTCCTTCAAAATATTGAGACTTCTATATCCTTATCAAATCTTACTAAATGTTAAGATAGCAGAAATTCCACATTGTTTGATTCCTCTAAGCCTTCATTAACTTCATTTACAATTTTCGCATGTTTCTATTCCAAATCCCAAGATTGCAATACATAAAATGGAACATATTGTTTCCGAAATCACGAATCCAAAACACCTAAATCAAAGAGCTACAAGGGAAAATACAATAATGCAATACAACGAACACAAAAGAAAATCGATCTTAGGGCCAAATTCCAAAAAATAACCATAAAATCCATACCAGCACAGGATTTGATGGTGTGGATCTTGAGGAGCAAAACGAGAACGCTTGCCAGGTGAGTCATATCACCCGCTAATCTAAAGATATTCATCTTGACAGATTATATCTCTAAACCTGAGCTCTGAATTTCCTTCTTCTGGGCTCAGATTGATGAAACTCCAACCTCAGGAATCGGAAAAAATGGTACAGAGAAGCTCACCGATTGCCGTTTCCGGTTGTTCCTCCTTTCCCCCCGACGCATCAAGTTATTCTTACGAATCTTTCACCGCAAAATTAACATTTGCGGTATGCAGTGGATTCGAAAAAATGGCGTTCATATCTATTTTGAAAAATAGTTTTGAAATTTGTCCTCTCTTTTTCTTGCAAAATCAATCTCGTGATACTGCAAGGTTTAGAAATTGTAGAAGATTGTGTTCTTTCAAACATTTAATTAAAATTTATAACTCAATTTAAATCCATTTAAATACTTTTAAGAATTATAAATAATAAATAATTATAAAAATAAAATAAATATAGGTATATATAAATTATGTTGTAAACAAAAATATATATTTTAAAATCCTCGATATATTTGGACGGAAATTTTCAAGTTATTGTATTTTTTGAACACCACCAACCATTGAGGATTATTATTGGGAGTGAGTTTTATCTCGGCTAATTTAGTGGAAGATCATGAGTTTATAAGTGAGTAATCCATTGATATGAGGCCTTTTGGGGAAGCCCGAAGCAAACATATGAGAGTTTATGCTCAAAGTGAACAATATCATACCATTGTAAAGAGTTATGATTTCTAACATGGTATTAGTGTCATGACTATGTTTTACTATAATATTAAAATTCGATCTCGAAGAATTATTCATATAGAATCTCCCTTTACTCCCTATGAAAATATTAGATCTTACATCAGTTGGAGAGGGAAACGAAACATTTCTTATCAGGGTATGAAAACAACTTCTCTCTAGTAAACGGTTTCGAAACCGTGAGGCAAGCGGTCATACGTATATGTAACAGGCCAAAGCTAGACAATATCTATTAGCAGTGAATTTGGGTTGTTACAAATGATATCAAAGCCAAACACACAAACGGTGTGCCTCGAGGACGCTGGATCCCCAAAGAGGGTGTATGGTTGAATTTGGGTTGTTATAAATCATATCAAAGCCAAACACAAAATCAGTAAACGCGTTTCAAAACCGTGAGGCTAACGGCCATATGTATACGTAACAGGCAAAAGAAGACAATGTCTATTACTAGTGAATTTAGGTTATGTTACAAATGATATCAAAGTCAAACACATAAGTGGTGTGTGATCGAGGACGCTAGATCCCGAAAAAGAGTGTATGGTTAGATCCGTCAAACACACAAGTAGTGTGTCATCGAAGACGCTGGATCCCGAAAAGAGTGTATGGTTAGATCCCCGAAACATTTTTTACCATGAAACATTTTAAATTCATCATCAAACATAAGTAAATAATAATAATAAATAAAATCAAATGAAATGAATGGGCCCATAAAAAATTATATTAAAATTCGAGGGAATAATAATGGAGATATAAACTTATTAACTATAATGGAATTTGTAGCATTAAAAAAATATATTTAGAAATAAAATAATGTTTAATTGAACCTTATTCTCCGGATACCCATTGGCTGAAGAATTTAATGTCCCCAACGGCTCAATTCAATGCGCGCGTGACAGTCAATCGTGACTGCTCCCCATCCTGCCGTACACGTGTGCAGTACAGTGCCTATTTAATTTATTTACTTTCTTACTACTTTATTTCTTTCAAATAAGAAAAAAAACCTATTAATATTAAAATATTAATTATTGTCTCAACTAAAATAAATAATAAAAATATTAATTATTTCTTACTTTTAATTTTACATTAATTTTACATTAATTTAAGTTCCTAAACTTTAATATATAATAATTTAGTTTAAGTGTTTGTTGTAATTTAGTCTCTATTATAAAAATTAGATTTAATAAGATTTTTTTTTTTCATAAGAATAAATTAATTATGATTTTTCTTTTTTACCGATAAGGAATCCCTAATAAGGATTGACAACTCTATCCCATCCTTCCTTTCCAACCGTGACACAGATCTCGTAAGCAAGAGGTGTGTCTAGCTACCTCGTAGATAGAACCCACGAGACACTAAATTATCCTAAAAATGTATGTGTTTTTTCGTCATCTTTCTCGACCCCTCCATTAGAAAATTTATGATTTTTTTTTTTTTACCAACAAGGATAGACAACTCTATCCCATCCTCGTTCCCTTTTCGACCCTGACACAGATTTCGTAAGCAAGAGACGTGTCTAGCTATCTCATAGATAGAATCCACGAGACATTGAGTTATCCTAAAAACAGATGTATTTTTTCGCCATCTCTCACAACCCTTTCACTAGAAAATTTATGATTTTTTTTTTTTTTATCGATAAGGAAACCCTAACGAGGATAGACAACTCTATCCCATTCTCGTTTCCCTTTTCAACCCTGACATAGATCTCTTAAGCAAGAGGCATGTCTAGCTACATCATAGATAACAAGACACTAAGTTACCCTAAAAATGGATGCATTTTTTTTCCATCTCTCTCGACCCTATCACTAGAAAATTGGAATGTCACAAACCGCTCTTTACATTTTTCAAATGTGAAACGATGCTAAAGCAAGACCCGTAACTATGAAAAACCACAACCTAATAAAGACTTGAGTCACCTTGGAATATGTCAAACCACATATTCAATGTCTTTGTCTAAACAGTAGAATCGAAACACAAATGAATAACTTCAAAGACGGTATATATACAATATATAACTTCGTATCATCGGATTTGTAAAAGTGAAACAAACTAGATTAAATTAGGGTTCGTACGTGTAATTTTTGTCGTATTTAAAAAAAAAAAAAACAATTCATCAATTTAGTACTAACATTTATTTTCAAAGTACATTATTTTATTTCAATTTGCAGTTATATTTACATGAAAAATCATAGTCTCATTTCACCAACAATTTTTTTAATAATAAAAATTGTAATTTCTTATATTTTTCTTCTTTATTATTATTATTTTAATTCTATTTTTGTTTATAATTTAAATGTATAATATAGAGAAAAAAAAAAGGAAATAAAAAATTGATATATTCATATGTAGGGTCAAATTTATTGGCATTTATCCTCTAAATCAAACATATTTATTTATTTTTTTCCTTTTTTATATAATTTGACTTTCTAATTTTAGTTGGATTAATTCTTAAATATTATTGGAGACATGCCCTTTAAATTAATTACTAATTATATTAAAAAAAATAAAAAATGGTGATAAAAAAGTTAACAATTTATTTTCAAATTATATTTGTTTGTTATACATATATATATTTATTTTATTTCACTTTTTAAAATCATATTCAAAACGAAAAAAAAAAAAAATTAAAAAAAGAGGTTTAAAATTTTAAAAATTAAATATAATTATTAAATTAGAGGGTTCATGGATACGGCAAACACAAACAATTCTTATCAAATAATAAACTCCACCTAACCCAATCTTAAATTTTTTAAGTTGGGTTGGTTCGAGTTGTTTGAGTCATTTATTTAATTTTTTCGTCAATTTACTAATTTTTAAATATTTAATTCAATTTTAATATATATTTTAAAAGATTACATTCCAAATAGTTAAAAACTAATTTAAAAAGGAATGAGAGAATAATTAATAAATAATTGTATATTTTAAAATTAATAATAAATTCGGGCTCTTCAACCTAATCTAGTATTAGGGTAATTTACGAACCAATCGGATCCATATAGTTTTGATTTATATGAATCCAATCCAACCCAACTCAAGTATGGATTAAGTTGGATTGATTCCATTTCTCACGTTTGAACGCTTCTAATAAATAACCTTTTAAATCATTTATATAAATTAAATAGTAATAATAAAAATAATAATAATAATAATAAAACAATTCAAATCTACTATCAATAATAATAATAATAATAAAAAATTATATTATATTTATATTTTTTTTAATGCCACACTTACATTTAAATTTCTAATATTTTGATGTATTATAAAACAATTCCGATAATTTTAATATAATTTGGTGGTCATAATATAATCAATAATATATATATCATAAAATTTTGAAAAATTATTTTAATAATAAAAAAATATTAATTTTATTTTCATTGATTATTATTATTATTTTCGTAATTAAATAATTTTTTATAGCAAATTTACATCAATGGTAAAATACCAAAAAAAGAAAAAAGAAAAAGAAAAAGAAAAAAAGTGGAACCCATGTAATAAAAGCGTGCGGTTTCTGTTTGATATATCTGTGTCGCTTTGGGAAGTGGAAAATTGAAATTTACAAAAATAGAAAAATTAATAAATAAAAATAAATAAATAAATAAAATAAAATAAATAAAGGAGAGGAGGACCAAGTGCTGGCTTGCGAGTTACTCGGTTAGTGGGCGCTTTTCTCCTTCTTCTCCGCCCCTAAGCCCCCATTATCTAGCACACCACAACTCAAACATCGGGAGACCGAACTGGATTTCTCTTCAAATGCTTCTTCTTTGATCGCAGTCAATAGCAATTCACGAGCGTTGGTCTTGTTTTACTGTTTTTTCCATGGATCATAGCGCCAAAAACAAGTAAAATCGCTGTTCTTCTGCTCTATCTGTTTGTTTATGTGATTGGTTTGGTTTCTCGGTGTTTATTTTGTGTTTTGGAAGATCTAGCTGTTCTTGTTGATTCCTTGTTTTGGGGGAAGCTGTTTTTTGGGGTTTTATTGTAATGGTTCTTCGATTTGTTATGATTTTCTTGTTCTGTAATCGGTAATTTGAGGTCGAAATGGAGAGGAGGATGAGGCTGTTGGATTTAATTTAAGTAGCGGATCATTGAGAGCTAATGACTTGTTATATTGTTTACAGCGTTCTTGCAGTCTTCCGAGTTGTTTAATTGCTGTGTTAATTTGTTGAGAAAGTCCTCAAGAAGTATGGTTTAATTTGCTTCTTTCAGTAGTTTGACTTTCTTAGTTGAGATTGAATCAATTGTTTTCCATTTCTCTTATGGTAATAAGCGTTGCATGTGCTTAATCTCTCACCTTTGTTGCTTTTATGTGTGATTTTATCAGTGATTCTTGGAATTGGGAAGGAGATGGGTATACCATTCAGAAGGATGCTGATTTAGGTGAGTAATTTTCTTGTTTATTTTGTTTGTTATGCGTTATCTGTGAGATCCCACATTGGTTGGAGAGGGGAATGAAGCATTCCTTATAAGGGTGTAGAAACCTTTCCGAAGTCCGAAAGGGTAAGCCTAAAGAGGATAATATCTGCTAGTGGTGAGCTTGAGTTGTTATATTATCTGTAAGATCGCATGTTAGTTGGAGAGATGAACGAATCATTTCTTATAAGGGTGTGGAAACCTCTCCTTAATAGATGCGTTTTAAAACCTTGAGGGAATGTTCAAGGAGGACAATATTTGCTAATGGTGAGCTTGAGTTGTTATATTATCTGATCACGTCTTGTTAAAACTCATTCTTGGGACCTTTTTTGTTTTCATTGTCATGAGCAGAGATATCAGAATTCCTGTGGGACGGGGTCTCCGAAAATGGAAATCTTTCGTATGTGTTTGATGAAACAACTCCTGTTAAAGCTTGTGGGGACTTGGCATTCAATGTTTCATATAGTGGTAACAACTTTGCACTTGATTTTAATCTAAAGGGTCGTTGGTTTTTTGTCATTTCTAATGTGGAGAAGTGGGTTTCAGATGACAGGAACAAGAAATCAGAAGAGTCCAGGGAGACTCAATCACAGGCAAAGAGACGTCGGATGTTACAGTTTACTGCACAAGATATGGAAACTTCCCTATGCAATGAAGATTTATCTTCTAGATTTCTAAAAGCACATGTAAGTGATATGCTCTTCCTGGTGTATGGTTGTACGAATTCTGATCAACTTCAGTCAAACATGTCAATTCTATAAGTTCTTCTATGTTACTGCTTGTAGTTGCAATAAGTTTGCTTTGATTTTGATTGAGTTTGCTAGAAAGAATATATAATGTACTATATAGTTTAGGAGAGAGAATCAATCTTCAGTTTAGTAGTACGCTCGGTTCACGAGGTTCTACCATAGTAGGGCATAATCATACTCAAAATCTGAGTTTGATCCTGGCTTAGAAGGGATGCTAGGTATATGCTTAACACATGAAAGTTGAACGTTGTTTAATAAAAACTTGTGCCAGCACCCGGGAGGCAAAGAGCTTTTTTTTTATAGAGGGAGAGTCCAGGGGGCTCCTGCGGGCAATACTAAGTTGCTCCAAGGAGCTTATTGTCGATCTTTAGTGTTTGGGAGATATGCTTTTAACAAGGAAATCTGTCGATAGGAGCTCCTTTTCGAGCTTATGGTCCATTTTTAAAAAATCAGGCTTCTCATTTGTCTTTTCTTTCAGCACTTGCTTGTGGTTGATCCTCTTAGATGCAAAAACTTAAGTTCTCCGCTACGATGTTAGACTTGTTGATATATACAAGTATACTGTAGAACTTGTATGAAATTTGTTGTGGCCTTTTGTTCTATATCCAGAAGAAGGATGTTTCCAGTCCAGCTGCTCTCCCGGAAGCTTCATACGGGATTCCCGAGTGTTCTCTACTCTCAGGTTCGTCTCAAACACAATACTTTATACGGGATTCCCGAGTGCTCTTGGATTTGTCTAATCATATAATGTATTTACCTTAGATAATGTGTCCACTTTTTGTCATGAGAATTTGGACCACTCACCTGAAGGTTGGATTGCTGAATGCTTTACTGATGCTGATATGCTTTGCAGCCCTGAGGATTTGTATGTCTTGTTTGCATCTGAATTGTTTTGCTTACAATTATTAATGTTGATTACGTTAACGTCTTAAAATGTGGAACTCAGGAACTTTGTTGGGACTCCGGACATTCAAATTGATGTATCAGGTGACGTTTGTTAAACTATTTGTTTAAGTGTTGATCTTGTTATGGTAGATGACATTAGTTTATTCAAACGTGTAGAGTTTTGTGATGTTATACCTGAGTTCAAATCTAATGCCGTCCAACATCATCCTACTCGAACTCCTCGGAACATAATCTTTAAAGGTTCTATTCTGCTCAACTTTTTTGATGCATCATTTTGTCTATGGACCGTATTCCATTTCCTCGTGTCACTGAGTTAATGTATTGCAAACCGTTGGCCTGTACGTGCAGGTCGAAAGTCATACATTAGAACTCCCACTAAACTGGCTTCTTCAATTGCCTACCCATTTGCCTTCATCAAGCCCTGTGGATTCCATGGCGACGTTACCTTGAAAGACATAAACCAGCGGATCCGCACACCTCCACCGTCCAAATCGAAGCATCATCTGGAAGACCCCTCTCTATCTTACCCAACTTCAGCATTCTCTGGAAAGCCCGTGGTAGGTAAAACCAAGATTCATACCGATGGCGGTAAGGGAAGCATCACAATCATGAGGACCAGAGGTTGAACAAACTGATAACGGTTTTTGCTATCCAGACTTTCCTTTTAACTGCCCGTCGGTCCATCCTCGAGGGATTTGTAAAATGTCAGGGCCATCTAGTAAGTAGTACAGAAGGTGTTTAACTTCCATTTTTGGTCGGGATAGATAGATAGATAGAAAGAAAGAAAGAAAGAGAGAGACAAAGATATGCAGGAGTATTAGAGTTGCTCTTGGAATCCCTAATCAAATGTTCGAGTTTGTCGACATATGTTTATGCTTCCAAGTGAACTCTTGAAGGTTGTTTGAGTTCAAGCTCGACACCAATATGATTATGCGTCGGTTTAGATTTGAAAACGTTTCTTATCATTATGATTATTATCAAATCATTCCATTCCTTATGCATTGTGAAACTGTTCTGTAATGCTTTTGCTGGGAAGGCTTAAAAGAATTGGAACTCTCTCTCTCTCTCTCTCTGTTTCTCTCTCTTTCTCTGCTTTTGTTTTGGTTGACCATGGAAATATGAGAATCAGGAAGGATGTTGTGTTCACAGGCTTTGGTTAAAGGAGGGAATGCAGGTGAAAAGATGTGCTTGAGATAAGCCTTGCTTGCTCTCTGAGCTTCTCCACTGGACTCTTCTTTTCATGCTTTATAAACAAATTTGGATAATGTTTTTTTCACTCTGAAACTTACTTTCATTTCAGCATATTTGCCTGTGCCTCTGAAGATTCTTTATCTGTCGCTTTTTTTTTTTTTTTTTTTTTTTTTTTTTTTTTTTTTTTTTTTTTTTTT
>NW_019272048.1:1086740-1090210 GCF_002738345.1 Cucurbita maxima | reverse complement strand
TTTTTTTTTTTTTTTTTTTTTTTTTTTTTTTTTTTTTTTTTTTTTTTTTTTTTTTTTTTTTTTTTTTTTTTTTTTTTTTTTTTTTTTTTTTTTTTTTGCAATATATATGTAACTTCTTTTCATTATTGCAGTTGTTGTTGCCTTTTTTCTACCTTTCATATAACACTAATTTTAATTTCTCAAATCTTCCTTTTAAAGTTTTCTCTCGAAATCTTTCTGTCTCCGCTTTCTAACACTTTCTTTTTGAACCGGGACTAGAGGTTCAAGCATACGTCACTTGGCCATAGACGCAAGAACGAATAAGTTTAACTCAATTGTTGTTAAGAAGTGAGTACTGCATAACTGCAAGTTCGCTGCCATCAAAGTGCGATTATGACAAAGTGATATATATATATAGCGGGGAGGAAGTTTATGAGAAATCTCTTTTGGCTCTCTTGTATTTTTGGCTCCATCTAGGATGGGACGACTTGTTTGTGTGGAAGCTAGGACATGGAATATAATTCAAATACAATTTAGCTATTAGGGAGAAATATCTTCTAACTATCTCTCCAATTTCCAATAAATATATATAGTTCGGTGGAGAATATTAGGGAGAAATCTCTTTTGGCTCTCTTCTATTTTCGGCTCAGAGACACTTGTGCTCATATATCCCGTTTAGCTATTAGGGAAAAATCTCTTCCAGCTTTTCGATTCCATTTCTAGCATATGTGTATATATATATATATATATATATAAAAACAACGAAGAGATGATATAATCGCCTACTCACTACTCTAAGGGGATGAGATCAAAATCTCCGAAATGATAAGACAAGTCATGGTGATCAATGGGAAAGACGGATGCATTGCCCCCAAGCTCGGTTAATAATGAATGTTGCAACCAGTGTTTGATTCCATTTCCAACACATATATATAACAACGGATAGAAAAGATATAATCCTATCCGTGTTTAGCTATTAAGGAGAAATCTCTTTTGACCATCTCTCTTATTTTCGACCCCATCTAAATATAATAGTGATGATTTAATCGAGAATATTATGATCATGTTGACAAAAAGTAATAGCTATTCTATCTATTAGAGATGAACCAATCCGAGCAACTAATAGAGTAGTAGGCAAAGATTGATATACACTTTGTGGATACAAAGATTGAAATTCTTGAGGGATATTTTACAACAACTAATCTTTGTGGGCGCAAAATGATATCTCTACTCAAACTTGAGCATCTTCAGATCCTCAAATGATCAAAGAAATGAGTTTCAAAAGCAGAATCAAAAAGCGTCGAGGATTTCCAAGATGAAATCGCTGCAAGTGGGACAGTTCCCGCGGCTAACCATGAATTCCTTCGAACACAGCCTGCAAAATGTATGCCCGCATGGCGCCAATGCCGCGTTCTTATGCTTCACCATGCAAACGCAGCAGGTGAATTCTCCGCCATGCCCGTCGTCTTCATCTTCGTCGTAATCTTCGTCGTCATCGTCTTCGAAGAAATCTTCTCCAAATCCCATTCCGTAATTCGATCCTCCGAATCCCATTTCCTTATCCGTCTCGTGCAATAGGTCCATCAGCGATATCCTTACCGGCTCAGACGACGGTGAGTTCTCCTCCTCCTCCTCCTCCTCCTCCTTCTCCTTCTCCGATGCGGTTGTTGAGTCTTCCTTCTCGTTTTCGTTTTCGTTTTCATCTTCCTTCTCGTTGTTCTCGTTTTGTTCATTGTCTTTTTCTGTAGCTTCCGCGGCGGCTGCTGCTGCATCGGCTGCTTCTTGTGCTGCTACGGCTTCTCTAGCGGACATCATTCTCGACTCTGAGAAATTGAAGTGTCGAGCTCTGTTATCGCGATCTGGTTCCGTTGGATCCGTGTAGTCCATTGCAGAGACACGGATTGAGTTACGGCGCGACATTTGCGGTCTCATGGTTCGATTCGGCGCTGCATCTGGAACTGATGAGTAATCGAAGGACTCATCGTAATGGAACGCGGACGCATCGTTCGGGTTGTTCAATCTGGAAGTCTGTCGAGACATCTGACGGCGAGTGGATTTGGAAGATTCTTCAGACGGACGAGTTGAAGAATCGGCGGAGTTTTTTGACGGAGACGTGCTGAAACGGACTTGATTTCGCTTTCCGGCTGTAGATCGCTTGTCTTGAACAGGAATATCGGAGGTCGGAATCGGAACCGTCGAGACCCAAGCAGAGCCAGCGCGCTTCAGCCGGAGCTTATCCCTAAAGGACTTCCAAGTCCTTCTGTCCTTTCCGAAAAGCCCCTTGCCGACGCTGGGCTCCTCGTCGCGGATTATATCCAGCAGCGTTCTGCCGCGGATTTCAGCGGCCCTTGTAGCGGCCGGTGGCCCTAATCTATTGTTAGCCAGAACGTCGTCCAGAGTATAGCCTGCCAGGCTACGGCCATCCTCAACTATCGACATCTGGAGAATCGAAACAACCTTCCGTGTTCACGAAGATCACAAAAAGGACAGAAATATCACCGGAATGCAGGTCAGTAGAATCAATAGATCATTATATTTATGGTAAAACCTAATTAGTGATGCAAATCGATGAACATCAACAACAGAATCAAGTGAACTTCCACGAATTCCTGCTTTATTCTCTGAGATTGAAAAAAAAAAAAAAAACTCGGTACCTTGTGATTGTTAATCGAAAATCTAACAGGAATTGCTCGAGCTTGGAAGGAATCAAGAAGAAGAAACTCAGGTATTTCAGATCAATTCCTCTGGTCTTTCGATCAATTACTGATAAAAATAGATGGCCATGAAAATCAAATTAAGCTTCAGCAGTTAATGCATTAATCATCTTAGTTTCTTGATCTTGATACAAATAGATGTGAAAATCAAATCAAGCTTCAGAAATTGATGCATTAATCATCTCAGTTTCTTGATCTTGATACAAATAGATGCCATGAAAATCAAATTAAGCTTCAGCACTTCCTGCATTAATCATCTTAGTTTCTTGATCCTGTGGAATTAAAAAAGCATTTGGAAATGGCAGGACAGAAAAGAAACACACCATGGAAGAGTGAACGAGGGAGATCCAATGTTGAATTTGACAGGGAATGGGTTCTGCAAGAACTGTGGGGATTGGAAGGAAGAACAAGAAGAAGAAGGAGAAACTCACAGGTATTTTAACTCAAATTCCCTTGTTTTTCGATTGATTTAATTTTATTTTTTTTGTTGTGTTTGTCGTTAAAAAAATAAAAAAAATAAAAATAATAATAATAATGGGAATGAAGAATGTGGAAGGGAAGCAATTGGTTTGGAGAGGCTGTCCCCAAGTTTCGGGAAGCTTTGAGGTCGTAGAAATTTGTTTAAACAAAGTTTTGTTACATTTTTTTTTTTAAAAGAAAATGCATTTTTAATGAGAAGCCATCAAAGCTTCCTTTGTAACTTTCTTTCAATATTTGGTTGGAAAAAATGCAGTTTTTTTTTTTTTTTTTTTTTTTTTTTTTTTTTTTTTTTTTTTT